>NW_020191639.1:0-13869 GCF_002263795.3 Bos taurus | reverse complement strand
ATGATGAGTCAGGTGATCAGTGCGGGATTAATTACGTGATCAGTGCATGATCAGTCACGTGACCAGTACATGGTTGCTACGTGATCAGTGCATGATAGCCACGTGATCAGTGCATGATCAGTTACGTGAGCAGTGTATGATCAGCCACGTGATCAGTGCATGGTCAGACACGTGAACAGTGTATGATCAACCAGGTGATCAGTGCATGATATCCAAGTGATCAGTGCATGATCAATCACGTGATCAGTGTATGATCAGCCACGTGACCAGTACATGGTTGCTACGTGATCATTGCATGATCAGCCACGTGAGCAGTGCATGATAGCCACGTGATCAGTGCATGATCAGTCACGTGATCAGTACATGATCAGTCAACTGAACAGTGCATGATCATTTACGTGATCTGAGCATGAATCAGCCACGTGATCAGTGCATGGTCAGACACGTGAACAGTGTATGATCAACCAGGTGATCAGTGCATGATATCCAAGTGATCAGTGCATGATCAATCACGTGATCAGTGTATGATCAGCCACGTGACCAGTACATGGTTGCTACGTGATCATTGCATGATCAGCCACGTGAGCAGTGCATGATAGCCACGTGATCAGTGCATGATCAGTCACGTGATCAGTACATGATCAGTCAACTGAACAGTGCATGATCATTTACGTGATCTGAGCATGATCAGTCACGTGACCAGTACATGGTAGCTACGTGAACATTGCATGACCAGTCAGGTGAGAAGTGCATGATAGCCACGTGATGTGTGCATGATCAGTTACGTGAGCAGAGTATGATCAGCCACGTGATCAGTGCATGAGTGCCACGTGATCAGTGCATGATCAGTCACGTGACAGGTGTGCGGTAAGCCACGTGAACAGTGCATGTTCAGCCACGTGATCAGTGCATGATAGCCACGTGATCAGTGCATGATCAGTTACGTGAGCAGTGTATGATCAGCCACGTGATCAGTGCATGGTCAGACACGTGAACAGTGTATGACAACCAGGTGATCAGTGCATGATATCCAAGTGATCAGTGCATGATCAATCACGTGATCAGTGTATGATCAGCCACGTGACCAGTACATGGTTGCTACGTGATCATTGCATGATCAGCCACGTGAGCAGTGCATGATCAGTCATGTGATACGTGTGTGATAAGCCACGGGATCAGTGCATGATATCCACGTGATCAGTGAATGATAGCCACGTGATTAGTACATGATAGCAACGTGATCAGGTGCATGATCAGTCACGTGATATGTGTGTGATCAGCCACGTGATCAGTGCATGATGAGTCAGGTGATCAGTGCGGGATTAATTACGTGATCAGTGCATGATCAGTCACGTGACCAGTACATGGTTGCTACGTGATCAGTGCATGATAGCCACGTGATCAGTGCATGATCAGTTACGTGAGCAGTGTATGATCAGCCACGTGATCAGTGCATGGTCAGACACGTGAACAGTGTATGATCAACCAGGTGATCAGTGCATGATATCCAAGTGATCAGTGCATGATCAATCACGTATCAGTGTATGATCAGCCACGTGACCAGTACATGGGTTGCTACGTGATTCATTGCATGATCAGCCACGTGAGCAGTGCATGATCAGTCATGTGATACGTGTGTGATAAGCCACGGGATCAGTGCATGATATCCACGTGATCAGTGAATGATAGCCACGTGATTAGTACATGATAGCAACGTGATCAGTGCATGATCAGTCACGTGATATGTGTGTGATCAGCCACGTGATCAGTGCATGATGAGTCAGGTGATCAGTGCGGGATTAATTACGTGATCAGTGCATGATCAGTCACGTGACCAGTACATGGTTGCTACGTGATCAGTACATGATAGCCACGTGATCAGTGCATGATCAGTTACGTGAGCAGTGTATGATCAGCCACGTGATCAGTGCATGGTCAGACACGTGAACAGTGTATGATCAACCAGGTGATCAGTGCATGATATCCAAGTGATCAGTGCATGATCAATCACGTGATCAGTGTATGATCAGCCACGTGACCAGTACATGGTTGCTACGTGATCATTGCATGATCAGCCACGTGAGCGTGCATGATAGCCACGTGATCAGTGCATGATCAGTCAACTGAACAGTGCATGATCATTTACGTGATCTGAGCATGATCAGTCACGTGACCAGTACATGGTAGCTACGTGAACATTGCATGACCAGTCAGGTGAGAAGTGCATGATAGCCACGTGATGTGTGCATGATCAGTTACGTGAGCAGAGTATGATCAGCCACGTGATCAGTGCATGAGTGCCACGTGATCAGTGCATGATCAGTCACGTGACAGGTGTGCGGTAAGCCACGTGAAACAGTGCATGTTCAGCCACGTGATCAGTGCATGATAGCCACGTGATCAGTGCATGATCAGTTACGTGAGCAGTGTATGATCAGCCACGTGATCAGTGCATGGTCAGACACGTGAACAGTGTATGATCAACCAGGTGATCAGTGCATGATATCCAAGTGATCAGTGCATGATCAATCACGTGATCAGTGTATGATCAGCCACGTGACCAGTACATGGTTGCTACGTGATCATTGCATGATCAGCCACGTGAGCAGTGCAATGATCAGTCATGTGATACGTGTGTGATAAGCCACGGGATCAGTGCATGATATCCACGTGATCAGTGAATGATAGCCACGTGATTAGTACATGATAGCAACGTGATCAGTGCATGATCAGTCACGTGATATGTGTGTGATCAGCCACGTGATCAGTGCATGATGAGTCAGGTGATCAGTGCGGGATTAATTACGTGATCAGTGCATGATCAGTCACGTGACCAGTACATGGTTGCTACGTGATCAGTGCATGATAGCCACGTGATCAGTGCATGATCAGTTACGTGAGCAGTGTATGATCAGCCACGTGATCAGTGCATGGTCAGACACGTGAACAGTGTATGATCAACCAGGTGATCAGTGCATGATATCCAAGTGATCAGTGCATGATCAATCACGTGATCAGTGTATGATCAGCCACGTGACCAGTACATGGTTGCTACGTGATCATTGCATGATCAGCCACGTGAGCAGTGCATGATAGCCACGTGATCAGTGCATGATCAGTCACGTGATCAGTACATGATCAGTCAACTGAACAGTGCATGATCATTTACGTGATCTGAGCATGATCAGTCACGTGACCAGTACATGGTAGCTACGTGAACATTGCATGACCAGTCAGGTGAGAAGTGCATGATAGCCACGTGAGTGGTGCATGATCAGTTACGTGAGCAGAGTATGATCAGCCACGTGATCAGTGCATGAGTGCCACGTGATCAGTGCATGATCAGTCACGTGACAGGTGTGCGGTAAGCCACGTGAACAGTGCATGTTCAGCCACGTGATCAGTGCATGATAGCCACGTGATCAGTGCATGATCAGTTACGTGAGCAGTGTATGATCAGCCACGTGATCAGTGCATGGTCAGACACGTGAACAGTGTATGATCAACCAGGTGATCAGTGCATGATATCCAAGTGATCAGTGCATGATCAATCACGTGATCAGTGTATGATCAGCCACGTGACCAGTACATGGTTGATACGTGATCATTGCATGATCAGCCACGTGAGCAGTGCATGATCAGTCATGTGATACGTGTGTGATAAGCCACGGGATCAGTGCATGATATCCACGTGATCAGTGAATGATAGCCACGTGATTAGTACATGATAGCAACGTGATCAGTGCATGATCAGTCACGTGATATGTGTGTGATCAGCCACGTGATCAGTGCATGATGAGTCAGGTGATCAGTGCGGGATTAATTACGTGATCAGTGCATGATCAGTCACGTGACCAGTACATGGTGCTACGTGATCAGTGCATGATAGCCACGTGATCAGTGCATGATCAGTTACGTGAGCAGTGTATGATCAGCCACGTGATCAGTGCATGGTCAGACACGTGAACAGTGTATGATCAACCAGGTGATCAGTGCATGATATCCAAGTGATCAGTGCATGATCAATCACGTGATCAGTGTATGATCAGCCACGTGACCAGTACATGGTTGCTACGTGATCATTGCATGATCAGCCACGTGAGCAGTGCATGATAGCCACGTGATCAGTGCATGATCAGTCACGTGATCAGTACATGATCAGTCAACTGAACAGTGCATGATCATTTACGTGATCTGAGCATGATCAGTCACGTGACCAGTACATGGTAGCTACGTGAACATTGCATGACCAGTCAGGTGAGAAGTGCATGATAGCCACGTGATGTGTGCATGATCAGTTACGTGAGCAGAGTAGGATCAGCCACGTGATCAGTGCATGAGTGCCACGTGATCAGTGCATGATCAGTCACGTGACAGGTGTGCGGTAAGCCACGTGAACAGTGCATGTTCAGCCACGTGATCAGTGCATGATAGCCACGTGATCAGTGCATGATCAGTTACGTGAACAGTGTATGATCAGCCACGTGAGCAGTGCATGGTCAGACACGTGAACAGTGTATGATCAAACACGTGATCAGTGCATGATCAGTCACATGATCAGTGCATGATCAGCCACATGACCAGTGCATGATCAATTACGTCATCAGTGCATGATCAGTCACGTGACCAGTACATGGTAGCTGCGTGATCATTGCATGATCAGCCAAGTGAGCAGTGCCTGATAGCCACGTGATCAGTGCATGATCAGTCAGGTGATCAGTGCATGATTATTCACGTGTTCAGTGCATGATCAGCCACGTGATCAGTGCATGATCAATTACGTGATCAGTGCATGATCAGTCACGTGACCAGTACATGGTAGCTACTTGATCATTGCATGATCAGCCACGTGATCAGTGCATGATAGCCACGTGATCAGTGCATGATCAGTCATGTGATACGTGTGTGATAAGCCAGGATCAGTGCATGATATCGTGATCAGTGATGATGCCAGTGATTAGTACTGATAGCAACGTGATCAGTGCATGATCAGTTCACGTGATTGTGTTCGATCAGCCACGTGATCAGTGCAATGATGAGTCAGGTGATCAGTGCGGGATTAATTACGGTGATCAGTGCATGATCATCACGTGACCAGTACATGGTTGCTACGTGATATCTGGCATGATCAGTCCACGTGAAGCAGTGCATGATAGCCACGTGCATCAGTGCATGATCAGTCAGTGATCAGTAATGATCATCACTGAAGTGATGATCATTTACGTGATCTTTGCATGATCAGTCCACGTGACAGTACTATGGTAGCTACGTGAAGCCTTGCATGAGCAGCAGCGTGAGAAGTGATGATAGCCACTGATGTGTGCATGATCAGTTACGTGAGAGAATATGTCAGACACGTGATCAGTGCATGATGCACGTGATCAGTGCATGATCAGTCACGTGAAGGTGTTCATTAAGCCACGTGACAGTGCATGTTCGCCACGTGATCAGTGCATGATATCCACGTGATCAGTGCATGATCAGTTACTGTGAACAGTGTATGATCAGCCAGGTGAGCAGTGCATTGTCAACACGTGAACCGAGTGTAATGATCAAACACGTGTCAGTGCATGATACCACGTGATCAGTGCATGAATCAGTATTGTGAACAGTGCATGATAAGTCACCTGATCAGTGTATGATCAATTACGTGATCATGTGCATGATCACGTCACGTGACCAGTACATGGTAGCTACGTGATCATTGCATGATCAAGCCACGTGAGCAGTGCCTGATGCCGCTTGATCACTGCATGATCGTGACATGATCAGTGATATGTTTATCACGTGATCAGTGCATGGGCGATCAGTGATCAGTGCATGATACGACTGATCAGTGCAGATCAGTCTACGTGATCAGTGTTGATCAACCACGTGGTCAGTGCACGATAGCCAGGTATGACGTGCAGGTAGCCAGATGGATCAGGGCATTATCAGTCCACGTGATCAGTGTGATGTCAGCAAGTAATCAGTGCATGATTCCAACTCATCAGTGCAATGATCAGTCACGTGATCAGTGCATGGTCAGTCACGTGATCAGTGCATGATAGCCACGTGATTCAGTGCATGATCAGTTACGTGAGCAGTGTATGATCAGCCACGTGATCAGTGCAATGTCAGACACGTGAACAGTGTATGATCAACCAGCGTGATCAGTGCATGATACTCAAGTGATTCAGTGCAATGCATCAATCACGTTGATCAGTGTTAGTGATCGCACACGTGACCAGTACATGGTTGCTACGTTTATCATTGCATATCAGCCACGTGGCAGTGCATGATAGCCACGTGATCACTGCATAATAGCCACATGATCTTGCATGATCAGTCACGTGATCAGTGCATGATCGTCACGTGATCAGTGTTGATCAGTCACATGATCAGTGCATGATCAGCCACATGACCAGTGCATGATCAATTACGTCATCAGTGCATGATCAGTCACGTGACCAGTACTGGTAGCTGCGTGATCATTGCATGATCAGCCAGTGAGCAGTGCATGAATAGCCACGTGATCAGTGCATATCAGGTCAGGTGATCAGTGCATGATTATTCACGTGTTCAGTGCATGATCAGCCACGTGATCAGTGCATGATCAATTACGTGATCAGTGCATGATCAGTCATGTGACCAGTACATGGTAGCTACTTGTCATTGCATGATTCGCACACGTGATCAGTGCATGATCCAGTGCCACGTGATCAGTGCATGATCAGTCATGTGATACGTGTGTGATAAGCCCACGGGATCAGTGCATGATATCCACGTGATCAGTGAATGATAGCCACGTGATTAGTACATGATAGCAACGTGATCAGTGCATGATCAGTCACGTGATATGTGTGTGATCAGCCACGTGATCAGTGCATGATGAGTCAGGTGATCAGTGCGGGATTAATTACGTGATCAGTGCATGATCAGTCACGTGACCAGTACATGGTTGCTACGTGATCATTGCATGATCAGCCACGTGAGGCAGTGCATGATAGCCACGTGATCAGTGCGTGATCAGTCACGTGATCAGTACATACGTCACGGAACGTGCATATCATTTAGTGATTTTGCATGATCAGTCACGTGACCAGTATATGGTAGCTACGTGAACATTGCATGAGCAGCCAGGTGAGAAGTGCATGATAGCCACTGATGTGTGCATGATCAGTTACGTGAGCAGAATATGATCAGACACGTATCAGTGCATGAGTGCCACGTGATCAGTGCATGATCAGTCACGTGACAGGTGTGTCATAAGCCACGTGAACAGTGCATGTTCAGCCACGTGATCAGTGCATGATATCCACGTGATCAGTGCATGATCAGTTACGTGAACAGTGTGATGATCAGCCATGTGAGCAGTGCATGGCTCACGAATCCAACCGGCTGCAACAGTATTGATCAAACACGGTCGATCAGTGGGCCGATGAATATCACGTGATCAGTGCATGATCGTCCATGTGAACAGTGCATGATAAGTCACCTGATCAGTGTATGATCAATTACGTGATCAGTGCATGATCACTCACCGTTGACCAGTACTATGGTAGCTACGTGATCATTGCAATTGATCAGCCACGTCGGAGCAGTGCCTGATAGCCGCTGTCGATCACTGCATGATGCTGTGACCGATGATCAGTGTATGTTTATCCACTCGGTGGATCAGTGCATTGGGCCAGTCAGGTGAATCAGTGCCATGATACAGACGTGATCAGTGCAAAGATCCGAGTCTCGTGAATCAGATGTGATGATCAACCAAACCGTGATCAGTGCAACGATAGCCAAGGTAAATGAGTGCAGGATGGCAGTTCTCAGGGGCTTATTCATGTTACACGTGTCTGTGTATTATCAGGCCAAGTAATCAGTGACTGATTTTGCCAACCTCATTCAGTGATTGATCAGTCACGTGTTCAGTTGCATTTTCAGTACTGATCATTGCATGATGCCACGTGTATCAGTTGCCATGTTCAGTTACGTGAGCGAGTGTTTGATTTCAGCCACGTGATCAGTTTGATGGTCAGACACTGTATGAACAGTGTTGATTAGGCACGTTGATCAGTCATGATATCCAAGTCTCAGTGCATACAATGATCACTCACGTGTTTAGTTAGTATCAGCCACGTGAACTGTGCATGCTTAGTCACGTGCTATCAGGCTTGCTGAGCTGCGTGATTACTGTCCTGCTCATCTGCTTGACAATTGCCAGCTGAGCTGCACGGAGTTCCTGCCTGTCATCTTGCTTGACCAATTTGCCAGCTGTGCTGCGTAATTCCTTGCCTGCTCAGCTGCTGATTATTGGCCAAGCTAGCAGCATGATTCCTCACAGCTGGAGTTCCATGATTATTGTGCTGACTGTTTTGATTTCGTGCCTACTCAGCTCTTTGTTTATTGCCTCCAGAGGCACCATGATCAGTGTATGATAGCAAAACATGATCAGCGCATGATCAGTCACATGATCAGCGCCATTAAGTCACGTGGATCACTACTTGATAGTCATGTGATCAGTCCGATGCTCAGTCACGGGTATCAGTGCATGATCAGCCACCGTGAATCCAATGCATGATCTGGTCACTGATAAGTGTGATCATCCACGTGATCAGTGCATGATCACCACATGATCAGTGCATAATCAATTACGTCATCAGTGCATGATCAGTCACGTGACCAGTACATGGTAGCTGCGTGATCAGAGTATGACCAGCCAAGTGATCAGTGCATGATAGCCACGTGATCAGTGCATGATCAGTCACGTGATCAGTGCATGATCAGTCACGTTAGATCAGTGCATGATCAGCCACATGATCAGTGCATGGATCAATTACGTCATCAGTGCATGATCAGTCACGTGACCAGTACATGGTAGCTGCGTGAATCATTGCATGATCAGCCAAGTTAGCAGTTCATGATAGCCACGTGATCAGTTGCATGATCAGTCACGTGATCAGTGCATGAATTATTCACGGTTCAGTGCATGATCAACCACGTGATCAGTGCATGATCAATTACTGTGATCAGTGCATGATCAGTCACGTGCAGTACATTGTAGCTACGTGATCATTGCATGATCAGCCACGTGATCAGTGCATATAGCCACGTGATCAGTGCATGATCAGTCATGTGATACGTTGTGTGATCGGCCACGTTGATCAGTGCATGATATCCACGTGATCAGTGAATGATAGCCACGTGATTAGTGGCATGATAGCCACGTGATCAGTGCATGATCAGTCACGTGATACCTGTGTGATCAGCCACGTGATCAGTGCATGATGAGTCAGGTGATCAGTGCAGGATTAATTACGTGATCATGCATGATCAGTCACGTGACCAGTACATGGTTGCACGTGATCATTGCATGATCAGCCACGTGAGCAGTGCATGATAGCCACGTGATAGTGCATGATAGCCACGTGATCAGTACATGATCAGTCAACTGAACAGTGCATGATCATTTACGTGATCTGAGCATGATCAGTCACGTGACCAGTACATGGTAGCTACGTGAACATTGGCATGACCCAGGTGAGAAGTGCATGATAGCCACGTGATGTGTGCATGATGAGTTACGTGAGCAGAGTATGATCAGCCACGTGATCAGTGCATGAGTGCCACGTGATCAGTGCATGATCAGTCACGTGACAGGGTGTGCGGTAAGCCACGCGTGGAACAGTGCATGTTTCAGCCACCGTGCATCAGTGCATTTTATATCCACGTGATCAGTGGCATGATCAGTTACTTGAACAGTGTATATCAGCCACGTGAGCAGTGCATGGTTCAGACCTGAAACGTGTATGATCAACCGTGATTCTGTGCATGATATTTCCACTGATCAGTTGCTGATGAGTCCTTTTGTCGTGAAAGTGATGGTCTGTCATGGTGATTCTTGGTGATGATCAGCACTGTATCAGGCGACATGATGCGTGGACCTATATGGTAGGCGTATGTGTTCATTCTATGAACAGCTTCATGTGATCTGTTGCATGATAGCACGTGATCACTGCATAATAGCCACTTATGATCAGTGCTATGATCTAGTCACGTGATCAGTGCATGATCTAGTCACGTGATCAGTGTTATGATCGTCACATATCAGTGTCATGATCAGCCACATGACCAGTGCATGATCAATTACTCATCAGTGCATGATCAGTCACGTGACCAGTACATGGTAGCTGCGTGATCATTGCATGATCAGCCAAGTGAGCAGTGCATGATTAGCCACGTGATCAGTGCATGATCAGTCAGGTGATCAGTGCATGATATTCACGTGTTCAGTGCATGATCAGCCACGTGATCAGTGCATGATCAATTACGTGATCAGTGCATGATCAGTCACGTGACCAGTACATGGTAGCTACTTGATCATTGCATGATCAGCCACGTGATCAGTGCATGATAGCCACGTGATCAGTGCATGATCAGTCATGTGATACGTGTGTGATAAGCCACGTGATCAGTGCATGATATCCACGTGATCAGTGAATGATAGCCACGTGATTAGTACATGATAGCAACGTGATCAGTGCATGATCAGTCACGTGATACGTGTGTGATCAGCCACGTGATCAGTGCATGATGAGTCAGGTGATCAGTGCGGGATTAATTACCGTGATCAGTGCCATGATCAAGTCACGTGACCCATGTACATGTTGCTACGTGACTCATGTGGCATGATCAGCCACGTTGAGCAGTGAAAATAGCAGGATCAGTGCGTGATCGTCCAGTGATAGTACTGATAGTAACGTGAAAAGTGCATATCATTTGACGTGATCTGTGCATGATTAGTCACGTGAGCATAAGTGGTAGTCGTGAACATTGCATGAGCCAGCCAGGTAAGAGTAAGGTCGCATGATAGCGCACCTGATGTGGTGCATGAGTCACGTTAAGTGAAGCAGAAATACTGATCAGACACGTGAATCAGTGGCATGGAGTGCCACGTGATAAAGTGCATTGATCGAGGTCACGTGACAGGTGGTGTCATAAGGCCACGTGAACAGTGGCAGTGTTCAGCCACGTGAACAGCTGCATGAATATCACGTGTCAGTGCATGACAGTTTACGTGAAACAGTGTAATGATCAGCCATGTGAGCAGTCGCAATGGCTCAGACACGTGAACGGTGTAATTGATCAAACACGTGATCAGTGCATGATATCCACGTGATCAGTGCATGATCAGTATTGTGAACAGTGCATGATAAGTCACCCTGATCAGTGTATGATCAATTACCGTGATCAGTGCATGATCACTCACGTGACCAGTACATGGTAGCTACGTGATCATTGCATGATCAGCCACGTGAGCCAGTGCATGATAAGTCCGCCGTGATCACTGCATGATCTGTGACATGATCAGTGTATGTTTATCCACGTGATCAGTGCACTGGGCAGTCAGGTGATCAGTGCATGATACAGACGTGATCAGTGCAAGATCAGTCTCGTGATCAGTGTATGATCAACCACGTGATCAGTGCACCGATAGCCAGGTAATGAGTGCAGGATAGCCAGATGATCAGGGCATTATCAGTCACGTGATCAGTGATGATCAGCCAGTAACAGTGCATGATTGCCAACTCATATCAGTGCATGATCAGTCACGTGATCAAGTGCATGGTAGTCACGTGATCAGTGCATGATAGCCACGTGATCAGTTGCATTGATCAGTTACGTGAGCAGTTGTATGATCAGCCACAGTGATCAGTGCATATTCGATTACCGTGAACAGTGTATGGAGCAACCACTATCAGTGCAATGCTATCCAAGTGATCAGTGCATGATCAATTCACGTGATCAGTGTCATGATCAGGGCCACGTAGAAGCAGTGCATGGTCAGGCAAGTGATCAGGGCCTGCTTGAGCTGCGTGATTACGTCTGCCTCATCTGGTGACAATTGCCAAGCTGAGGCTGCACGATATCTCTGCCTGTCATCTGCCTTGACAACTTGTTCCCAGTCCCTGTGCTGCGTAATTCCTGCCTGCTCAGCTGCTTGATTATTGCCAGCTGAGCAGCATTGATTCCTCACAGCTGAGTATCCTCAATGATTAATTGCCTGTTGACTGTTTGATTCGATGCCTACTCAGCTCTCTTGTTGATTGCCTCCAGAGGCACATGATCAAGTGATATGAATACGCAAACATTATGATCAGCGCAATTGATCAGTCACACATAGATTCAGCGCCATTAAGTCACGTGATCACTACATGATAGTCATGTGATCAGTCCATGCTCAGTCACCGGTATCAGGCATGATCAGCCACGTGATCAATGCATGATCTGTCACATGATTCAGTTGTATGATCATCCACTCACAGTGCATGATCACCACATGTCAGTGCATAACAAGTACGTCATCAGTGCATGATCATCCGTGACCAGTACATGGTAGCTGCGTGATCAGAGTATGACCAGCCAAGTGATCAGTGCATGATAGCCACGTGATCAGTGCATGATCAGTCACGTGATCAGTGCATGATCAGTCACGTGATCAGTGCATGATCAGCCACATGATCAGTGCATGATCAATTACGTCATCAGTGCATGATCAGTCACGTGACCGTACATGGTAGCTGCGTGATCATTGCATGATCAGCCAATTAGCAGTGCATGATAGCCACGTGATCAGTGCATGATCAGTCACGTGATCAGTGCATGATTATTCACGGTGTTCAGTGCATGATCAACCACGTGATCATTTGCATGATCAATTACGTGATCATGCATGATCAGTCACGTGACCAGTACATTGTAGCTACGTGATCATTGCATGATCAGCCACGTGATCAGTGCATGATAGCCACGTGATCAGTGCATGATCGTCATGTGATACGTGTGTGATCGGCCACGTGATCAGTGCATGATATCCACGTGATCAGTGAATGATAGCCACGTGATTAGTGCATGATAGCCAACTGATCAGTGCATGATCAGTCACGTGATCTGCTGTGTGATCAGCCACGTGATCAGTGCATGATGAGTTCAGGTGATCAGTGCAGGATTAATTACGGATCATGCATGATCAGTCACGTGACCATACATGGTTGCTACGTGATCATTGATGATCAGCCACGTGAGCAGTGCATGATGCCACGTGATCAGTGCATGGATCAGTCACGTGATCAGTACATGATCAGTCAACTGAACAGTGCATGATCATTTACGTGATCTGAGCATGATCAGTCACGTGACCAGTACATGGTAGCTACGTGAACATTGCATGACCAGTCACGTGAGAAGTGCATGATAAGCCACGTTGATGTGTGCATGATCAGTTACGTGAGCAGAGTATGATCAGCCACGTGATCGTGCATGAGTGCCACGTGATCAGTGCATGATCAGTCACGTGACAGGTGTGCGGTAAGCCACGTGAACAGTGCATGTTCAGCCACGTGATCAGTGCATGATATCCACGTGATCAGTGCATGATCAGTTACGTGAACAGTGTATGATCAGCCACGTGAGCAGTGCATGGTCAGACACGTGAACAGTGTATGATCAAACACGTGATCAGTGCATGATACCACTTGATCAGTGCATGATGAGTCTCGTGAACAGTGCATGATCAGTCACGTGATCAGTGCATGATCAGCCGTGATCAGTGCATGATCAATTCACGTGACCAGTATATGGTAGCTATGTGTTCATTGCATGAAAGCCATGTGATCTGTGCAGATAGCCACGTGATCACTGCATAATAGCCACATGATCAGTGCATGATCAGTCACGTGATCAGTGCCATACAGTCACGTGATCAGTGTATGATCAGTCAATGATCAGTGCATGATCAGCCACATGACCAGTGCATTGATCAATTCGTCATCAGTGCATGATCAGTCACGTGACCAGTACGATGGTAGCTGCGTGATCATTTCATGATCAGCC
>NW_020191637.1:0-76456 GCF_002263795.3 Bos taurus | reverse complement strand
TTTTCCCTCCCTTTTTTTTTTTTTTTTTTTACTGGGTCGTTTTTTTTCCGTATGCCCTCGTTTGATCCCTGAATTCTAGACAGCTTGGATTGCCTCTGTGGGCTGGATGGATTGTCCTCCCGTTTCACCGGGCGGCGGGAGCGAGGTCCCAGAGGCTCTCCTGGAACCGGGCGTGGGGGCGGGGCTCACCGGGAGCCCGTGGTGAAGGTGGGCAGCGCACCGGGAGCGCGCCCGGGGCGGGGCGAAGCCGGGCGGCGCGGGTCGGGAATCGGGTCGTGGCGGGGATGGGGGGCGGTCCCAGTTGTGCTCCGGGGATCCCCACTGCGGCTGGGAAGGCACCGGGAGCATGGCAGGGGCGGGGCGGCGCGGGGCGGGGGTCGGCTCCTGGCGGGGGTGGGGGAGGGCTTCCCCGTTGTCCTCTCGGGGGTCGCCGTGGCGGCTGGGAACGCCCACTGCGTGCGCTCCTGGGTCCCCAAGGGTCGGCATCCAGTGGGCGCGGCGGAGGGGTGCGGACCACAGGTCAGGGAACTGGGACTGCGTGGAGCAGGGAACCACGTAGTCCGCCCTCTGTTGGCACAACCTGGCGGTCGCAGAAAGGCCTCGCCTTTGGGCTCAAGGCCTTGACCGCTCCACCCCTTTGCTGAAAGGTCAGAGCCGCGCGGTTTTCCCAAGCAGCCGAGTGTCCGCTGCAAGTCCAAGGGCCAGAACCCTGAACTCTGGCCGGCTGGCCCAGCCCTGCTTCTGGCACTTTGGAGGCCAGCGGGCCCTTGACCACCTGCTGGGATGGGAAAGGGAAGGGTCCACGAATTGCACCCTAGAAACTTAGTAGGGTGCATGGGTTTCAAAACCCGGTGGCCGCCCAGGCAGCAAACAAGGGAGGAGGGCACCCTGCTGCCCTTTCATGGCAGCATCTGTGGCTGTCCTGCTGAGGGGGCCTTTCCATGGGGACCGTGTGCAGTACAAGTTTGGTGTTTTGGAACCGAATAATTAGAACGTGTAAAAATTTTAAATGATGTGGTGGTTTGATTCAAACAAAACAAAACCAAACAAAACAAAAAACCAAGCTCCAAGTTTTTTGCAAATTTAGGTCTTAATATTGAAGGCCTGTGTTCCTTCCACTGTGGCATTGTACGAAGAAATGTGCGGGTTTTTTTTTTTTTTTTTAATTTGTTTTTTGTTTTTCTTTTTTTTTAGAAAAGATTCCGAAAAATGAGGGAAACAGGAAGCCCAGAGGTGCCCCTGTAGTTTGGCGAAGGCCTTAGGAGGTCACTTGGAAATGCTGCTGGCTGTGAGGGGGGGAGGGGGCAGATGTGCACAGAGCTGTGCAGGCTTGTCCTTTGCATGGATGTTCTTTGTAGAAATCCACCTCGGAGCCATCTCCTGATGTGTAAGAATTTCCCAGACAAACCTTGAGCTAAGCAATGCGTTTTTTCCTTAGGAAATGTTGGTCTTCAGCGATGTTCAAAGCCTGTGTATTTCGGCTAGACTCTGGCTTCAGGTCGGTTCCCCCAAAAGGCTCAGAAGCGACCTGAACCAAACAGTAAGTTTTCCTCCTACCTTGTTCTCCTCATCTACGTTAAGAGTATACTTTAAGAGTATCCTGGCACATACATGTACTGCCTCACCCCTAACCTCAGTCATGTGTTCCAAGAACTTCTGTCCGTTTATTTATTTGTTTTGGGTAACATTGAATTCGTTTTGACTATGCTGGGTCTTTGCTGCTCGCTGGAAGTTGCTAGGACCTCTGGACTGCAGTCTCCCATCTCTTGCTGACCTCTTGTTGACCTCTGCAGAATCCTGGTTGGTGGGAGCTTGTTAGTTCCTTGTTCCTTACCCGGACCTCCTGTGGTAAGTGTTTTCTCTCCTCTGGGGCCTGGTAAGGGTGGGTGGTCATTGGCATCCCAAAGGTGGCTAGAAGTCAATGATTTAGGCAGGCTTGTGAATAGATATGGGAGAAGGCAATGGCACCCCACTCCAGTACTCTTGCCTGGAAAATCTCATGGACGGAAGAGCCTGGTAGGCTGCAGTCCATGGGGTCGCTCAGAGTCGGGCACGACTGAGCGACTTCACTTTCACATTTCACTTTCATGCATTGGAGGAGGACATGGCAACCCACTCCAGTGTTCTTGCCTAGAGAACCCCAGGGACTGCGGGGCCTGGTGGGCTGCCGTCCATGGGGTCACACAGACTCGGACACGACTGAAACGACTTCGCAGCAGCAGCAGCAGCAGCAGCAGCAGCAGCAGTGCATAGATATCAAAAGGGTTTAGAACAGTCAGGTAGGATCACACAAGTCACCGTGAAGCAATACTTCTCCACTTAGCCAAAGCTAACAAAAGATTTCTCTTCTAGGTCAACCTAGAAGAGATCACGGAAGAGGTAAAGAAACTTAAAATCCATTAGCAAAGGCAGTTCAACCTCTCAAGAAACCTTGTGCTAGGCACAACACTCTTTTCTGGGGGTCCACGTTCCCTACAACCTCCTGATCCCATTCTGTACCCATTCCTTTGCTTCTCCCATCCTGAAACTGCCACCTGGAAGAAAGAACGACGTCGTTTTCCTTCAGAAAATGCGATTTCATGCCACATACCTTCTTTTAATACCAAGTCATACAGTTCCCTTCAGCAACCAAGAACTGACTTTTATATTGGCATTCGACAGATTGGTGAACATACCTATCAGTGATAGTAGCGCCCCTCCCCTCCCCCGCACGCACGCACACACACACACACACACACACACACACACACACCCAAGATCAGAACCAAACAAAACAAAAAAAAATTGCTTTCTTACGTTTCACATGTCAGGATGGTGCCAGACACTCTTATTGGATAGTCAAAAATCTCTTTTGTTTCTGTGTAAAAGGGAGGTCCTTTCAAGGCGTGAATGTTTCAGAACTTTAATTTATTTGGAAATGACCCAGCTCTTCAGTACACTGTCGTCACTTAGTTTAGCACAGGATAGAAACTCGGGTAACCAAAACACCTGGAGAAACGATTGTATGTTCAGTTCAGTTCAGTGGCTCAGTCGTGTCTGACTCTTTGGGACCCCGTGGCCTGCAGGACGCTGGGCTTCCGTGTCCATCACCAACTCCAGGGGCTTGCTCAAACTCATGTCCATCGAATCAGTGATGCCATCCAACCATCTTAGCCTCTGTCGTCCCCTTCTCCTCTGCCTTCAATCAAGACTCTCATAGGCAGATATTTTCGAGTGTAATTAGTGTTCATAGTTTATCTAAAAGCTCATATCACATTTAATTTTTCGTTTTGTTCCTGTTCTTTCGAGGTACTTTCTTGTTGACAAGCTTGTGACAGATAGAACGATATAGCAATTTTTACCTTAGAACAAACCGAGGCACTATGAACATTTTGTGCTTCATGTTGATGACTCTTAGACATGTCTACAGTAGAGGAGCAAAAACAAAACTACTAGATATTTCATATTGACTAGTTCCCAGTTCACGGGACTCTGACATTCCCTGAGGTCAAAGTTTTCTTGTATTGGAAGCAGTTGGGTTTGCAAGGGCTGCCTTGTCTTGAGACCATTGAAATAAGAACTCAGAACTTGAGCACTATTATCAAAAATCACAAGGCTCACACTGACACAGACATCAATCCAGACAGACAAGACAAGACATCTTCCAGTTTTCCGCCTGAGATGGAAAAGATTTCTTTGAGCCGTTTTTTCTGGGGAGTGGGGGGTGGGGCTGGCGGCCAGGCAGGCTTTGGGAAGGAGCTCATGGTTTGGAATTGCATATGAAAAGAACCAGCTTTCCGGGTTCCAAGGAATCAAGTTTCCTTGGAAACCAACTTTGTCCGGTTCTATAGAATATCATGGCCCTCCTAGGTCAGGTCGTCTTTCCTTTCCGTAGCCCTCGTTGGATCCCTGAATTCTAGACAGCTTGGATTGCCTCTGTGGGCTGGATGGATTGTCCTCCCGTTTCACCGGGCGGCGGGAGCGAGGTCCCAGAGGCTCTCCTGGAACCGGGCGTGGGGGCGGGGCTCACCGGGAGCCCGTGGTGAAGGTGGGCAGCGCACCGGGAGCGCGCCCGGGGCGGGGCGAAGCCGGGCGGCGCGGGTCGGGAATCGGGTCGTGGCGGGGATGGGGGGCGGTCCCAGTTGTGCTCCGGGGATCCCCACTGCGGCTGGGAAGGCACCGGGAGCATGGCAGGGGCGGGGCGGCGCGGGGCGGGGGTCGGCTCCTGGCGGGGGTGGGGGAGGGCTTCCCCGTTGTCCTCTCGGGGGTCGCCGTGGCGGCTGGGAACGCCCACTGCGTGCGCTCCTGGGTCCCCAAGGGTCGGCATCCAGTGGGCGCGGCGGAGGGGTGCGGACCACAGGTCAGGGAACTGGGACTGCGTGGAGCAGGGAACCACGTAGTCCGCCCTCTGTTGGCACAACCTGGCGGTCGCAGAAAGGCCTCGCCTTTGGGCTCAAGGCCTTGACCGCTCCACCCCTTTGCTGAAAGGTCAGAGCCGCGCGGTTTTCCCAAGCAGCCGAGTGTCCGCTGCAAGTCCAAGGGCCAGAACCCTGAACTCTGGCCGGCTGGCCCAGCCCTGCTTCTGGCACTTTGGAGGCCAGCGGGCCCTTGACCACCTGCTGGGATGGGAAAGGGAAGGGTCCACGAATTGCACCCTAGAAACTTAGTAGGGTGCATGGGTTTCAAAACCCGGTGGCCGCCCAGGCAGCAAACAAGGGAGGAGGGCACCCTGCTGCCCTTTCATGGCAGCATCTGTGGCTGTCCTGCTGAGGGGGCCTTTCCATGGGGACCGTGTGCAGTACAAGTTTGGTGTTTTGGAACCGAATAATTAGAACGTGTAAAATTTTAAATGATGTGGTGGTTTGATTCAAACAAAACAAAACCAAACAAAACAAAAAACCAAGCTCCAAGTTTTTTGCAAATTTAGGTCTTAATATTGAAGGCCTGTGTTCCTTCCACTGTGGCATTGTACGAAGAAATGTGCGGGTTTTTTTTTTTTTTTTAATTTGTTTTTGTTTTTCTTTTTTTTTAGAAAAGATTCCGAAAAATGAGGGAAACAGGAAGCCCAGAGGTGCCCCTGTAGTTTGGCGAAGGCCTTAGGAGGTCACTTGGAAATGCTGCTGGCTGTGAGGGGGGGAGGGGGCAGATGTGCACAGAGCTGTGCAGGCTTGTCCTTTGCATGGATGTTCTTTGTAGAAATCCACCTCGGAGCCATCTCCTGATGTGTAAGAATTTCCCAGACAAACCTTGAGCTAAGCAATGCGTTTTTTCCTTAGGAAATGTTGGTCTTCAGCGATGTTCAAAGCCTGTGTATTTCGGCTAGACTCTGGCTTCAGGTCGGTTCCCCCAAAAGGCTCAGAAGCGACCTGAACCAAACAGTAAGTTTTCCTCCTACCTTGTTCTCCTCATCTACGTTAAGAGTATACTTTAAGAGTATCCTGGCACATACATGTACTGCCTCACCCCTAACCTCAGTCATGTGTTCCAAGAACTTCTGTCCGTTTATTTATTTGTTTTGGGTAACATTGAATTCGTTTTGACTATGCTGGGTCTTTGCTGCTCGCTGGAAGTTGCTAGGACCTCTGGACTGCAGTCTCCCATCTCTTGCTGACCTCTTGTTGACCTCTGCAGAATCCTGGTTGGTGGGAGCTTGTTAGTTCCTTGTTCCTTACCCGGACCTCCTGTGGTAAGTGTTTTCTCTCCTCTGGGCCTGGTAAGGGTGGGTGGTCATTGGCATCCCAAAGGTGGCTAGAAGTCAATGATTTAGGCAGGCTTGTGAATAGATATGGGAGAAGGCAATGGCACCCCACTCCAGTACTCTTGCCTGGAAAATCTCATGGACGGAAGAGCCTGGTAGGCTGCAGTCCATGGGGTCGCTCAGAGTCGGGCACGACTGAGCGACTTCACTTTCACATTTCACTTTCATGCATTGGAGGAGGACATGGCAACCCACTCCAGTGTTCTTGCCTGGAGAACCCCAGGGACTGCGGGGCCTGGTGGGCTGCCGTCCATGGGGTCACACAGACTCGGACACGACTGAAACGACTTCGCAGCAGCAGCAGCAGCAGCAGCAGCAGCAGCAGTGCATAGATATCAAAAGGGTTTAGAACAGTCAGGTAGGATCACACAAGTCACCGTGAAGCAATACTTCTCCACTTAGCCAAAGCTAACAAAAGATTTCTCTTCTAGGTCAACCTAGAAGAGATCACGGAAGAGGTAAAGAAACTTAAAATCCATTAGCAAAGGCAGTTCAACCTCTCAAGAAACCTTGTGCTAGGCACAACACTCTTTTCTGGGGGTCCACTTTCCCTACAACCTCCTGATCCCATTCTGTACCCATTCCTTTGCTTCTCCCATCCTGAAACTGCCACCTGGAAGAAAGAACGACGTCGTTTTCCTTCAGAAAATGCGATTTCATGCCACATACCTTCTTTTAATACCAAGTCATACATTTCCCTTCAGCAACCAAGAACTGACTTTTATATTGGCATTCGACAGATTGGTGAACATACCTATCAGTGATAGTAGCGCCCCTCCCCTCCCCCGCACGCACGCACACACACACACACACACACACACACACACACACCCAAGATCAGAACCAAACAAAACAAAAAAAATTGCTTTCTTACGTTTCACATGTCAGGATGGTGCCAGACACTCTTATTGGATAGTCAAAAATCTCTTTTGTTTCTGTGTAAAAGGGAGGTCCTTTCAAGGCGTGAATGTTTCAGAACTTGAATTTATTTGGAAATGACCCAGCTCTTCAGTACACTGTCGTCACTTAGTTTAGCACAGGATAGAAACTCGGGTAACCAAAACACCTGGAGAAACGATTGTATGTTCAGTTCAGTTCAGTGGCTCAGTCGTGTCTGACTCTTTGGGACCCCGTGGCCTGCAGGACGCTGGGCTTCCGTGTCCATCACCAACTCCAGGGGCTTGCTCAAACTCATGTCCATCGAATCAGTGATGCCATCCAACCATCTTAGCCTCTGTCGTCCCCTTCTCCTCTGCCTTCAATCAAGACTCTCATAGGCAGATATTTTCGAGTGTAATTAGTGTTCATAGTTTATCTAAAAGCTCATATCACATTTAATTTTTCGTTTTGTTCCTGTTCTTTCGAGGTACTTTCTTGTTGACAAGCTTGTGACAGATAGAACGATATAGCAATTTTTACCTTAGAACAAACCGAGGCACTATGAACATTTTGTGCTTCATGTTGATGACTCTTAGACATGTCTACAGTAGAGGAGCAAAAACAAAACTACTAGATATTTCATATTGACTAGTTCCCAGTTCACGGGACTCTGACATTCCCTGAGGTCAAAGTTTTCTTGTATTGGAAGCAGTTGGGTTTGCAAGGGCTGCCTTGTCTTGAGACCATTGAAATAAGAACTCAGAACTTGAGCACTATTATCAAAAATCACAAGGCTCACACTGACACAGACATCAATCCAGACAGACAAGACAAGACATCTTCCAGTTTTCCGCCTGAGATGGAAAAGATTTCTTTGAGCCGTTTTTTCTGGGGAGTGGGGGGTGGGGCTGGCGGCCAGGCAGGCTTTGGGAAGGAGCTCATGGTTTGGAATTGCATATGAAAAGAACCAGCTTTCCGGGTTCCAAGGAATCAAGTTTCCTTGGAAACCAACTTTGTCCGGTTCTATAGAATATCATGGCCCTCCTAGGTCAGGTCGTCTTTCCTTTCCGTAGCCCTCGTTGGATCCCTGAATTCTAGACAGCTTGGATTGCCTCTGTGGGCTGGATGGATTGTCCTCCCGTTTCACCGGGCGGCGGGAGCGAGGTCCCAGAGGCTCTCCTGGAACCGGGCGTGGGGGCGGGGCTCACCGGGAGCCCGTGGTGAAGGTGGGCAGCGCACCGGGAGCGCGCCCGGGGCGGGGCGAAGCCGGGCGGCGCGGGTCGGGAATCGGGTCGTGGCGGGGATGGGGGGCGGTCCCAGTTGTGCTCCGGGGATCCCCACTGCGGCTGGGAAGGCACCGGGAGCATGGCAGGGGCGGGGCGGCGCGGGGCGGGGGTCGGCTCCTGGCGGGGGTGGGGGAGGGCTTCCCCGTTGTCCTCTCGGGGGTCGCCGTGGCGGCTGGGAACGCCCACTGCGTGCGCTCCTGGGTCCCCAAGGGTCGGCATCCAGTGGGCGCGGCGGAGGGGTGCGGACCACAGGTCAGGGAACTGGGACTGCGTGGAGCAGGGAACCACGTAGTCCGCCCTCTGTTGGCACAACCTGGCGGTCGCAGAAAGGCCTCGCCTTTGGGCTCAAGGCCTTGACCGCTCCACCCCTTTGCTGAAAGGTCAGAGCCGCGCGGTTTTCCCAAGCAGCCGAGTGTCCGCTGCAAGTCCAAGGGCCAGAACCCTGAACTCTGGCCGGCTGGCCCAGCCCTGCTTCTGGCACTTTGGAGGCCAGCGGGCCCTTGACCACCTGCTGGGATGGGAAAGGGAAGGGTCCACGAATTGCACCCTAGAAACTTAGTAGGGTGCATGGGTTTCAAAACCCGGTGGCCGCCCAGGCAGCAAACAAGGGAGGAGGGCACCCTGCTGCCCTTTCATGGCAGCATCTGTGGCTGTCCTGCTGAGGGGGCCTTTCCATGGGGACCGTGTGCAGTACAAGTTTGGTGTTTTGGAACCGAATAATTAGAACGTGTAAAATTTTAAATGATGTGGTGGTTTGATTCAAACAAAACAAAACCAAACAAAACAAA
Organism: Bos taurus; assembly: GCF_002263795.3. Taxonomy (NCBI): domain Eukaryota; kingdom Metazoa; phylum Chordata; class Mammalia; order Artiodactyla; family Bovidae; genus Bos; species Bos taurus. The sequence continues at coordinate 67,766 of NW_020191637.1, read as the reverse complement.
AAACCAAGCTCCAAGTTTTTTGCAAATTTAGGTCTTAATATTGAAGGCCTGTGTTCCTTCCACTGTGGCATTGTACGAAGAAATGTGCGGGTTTTTTTTTTTTTTTTAATTTGTTTTTGTTTTTCTTTTTTTTTAGAAAAGATTCCGAAAAATGAGGGAAACAGGAAGCCCAGAGGTGCCCCTGTAGTTTGGCGAAGGCCTTAGGAGGTCACTTGGAAATGCTGCTGGCTGTGAGGGGGGGAGGGGGCAGATGTGCACAGAGCTGTGCAGGCTTGTCCTTTGCATGGATGTTCTTTGTAGAAATCCACCTCGGAGCCATCTCCTGATGTGTAAGAATTTCCCAGACAAACCTTGAGCTAAGCAATGCGTTTTTTCCTTAGGAAATGTTGGTCTTCAGCGATGTTCAAAGCCTGTGTATTTCGGCTAGACTCTGGCTTCAGGTCGGTTCCCCCAAAAGGCTCAGAAGCGACCTGAACCAAACAGTAAGTTTTCCTCCTACCTTGTTCTCCTCATCTACGTTAAGAGTATACTTTAAGAGTATCCTGGCACATACATGTACTGCCTCACCCCTAACCTCAGTCATGTGTTCCAAGAACTTCTGTCCGTTTATTTATTTGTTTTGGGTAACATTGAATTCGTTTTGACTATGCTGGGTCTTTGCTGCTCGCTGGAAGTTGCTAGGACCTCTGGACTGCAGTCTCCCATCTCTTGCTGACCTCTTGTTGACCTCTGCAGAATCCTGGTTGGTGGGAGCTTGTTAGTTCCTTGTTCCTTACCCGGACCTCCTGTGGTAAGTGTTTTCTCTCCTCTGGGCCTGGTAAGGGTGGGTGGTCATTGGCATCCCAAAGGTGGCTAGAAGTCAATGATTTAGGCAGGCTTGTGAATAGATATGGGAGAAGGCAATGGCACCCCACTCCAGTACTCTTGCCTGGAAAATCTCATGGACGGAAGAGCCTGGTAGGCTGCAGTCCATGGGGTCGCTCAGAGTCGGGCACGACTGAGCGACTTCACTTTCACATTTCACTTTCATGCATTGGAGGAGGACATGGCAACCCACTCCAGTGTTCTTGCCTGGAGAACCCCAGGGACTGCGGGGCCTGGTGGGCTGCCGTCCATGGGGTCACACAGACTCGGACACGACTGAAACGACTTCGCAGCAGCAGCAGCAGCAGCAGCAGCAGCAGCAGTGCATAGATATCAAAAGGGTTTAGAACAGTCAGGTAGGATCACACAAGTCACCGTGAAGCAATACTTCTCCACTTAGCCAAAGCTAACAAAAGATTTCTGTTCTAGGTCAACCTAGAAGAGATCACGGAAGAGGTAAAGAAACTTAAAATCCATTAGCAAAGGCAGTTCAACCTCTCAAGAAACCTTGTGCTAGGCACAACACTCTTTTCTGGGGGTCCACTTTCCCTACAACCTCCTGATCCCATTCTGTACCCATTCCTTTGCTTCTCCCATCCTGAAACTGCCACCTGGAAGAAAGAACGACGTCGTTTTCCTTCAGAAAATGCGATTTCATGCCACATACCTTCTTTTAATACCAAGTCATACATTTCCCTTCAGCAACCAAGAACTGACTTTTATATTGGCATTCGACAGATTGGTGAACATACCTATCAGTGATAGTAGCGCCCCTCCCCTCCCCCGCACGCACGCACACACACACACACACACACACACACACACACACCCAAGATCAGAACCAAACAAAACAAAAAAAATTGCTTTCTTACGTTTCACATGTCAGGATGGTGCCAGACACTCTTATTGGATAGTCAAAAATCTCTTTTGTTTCTGTGTAAAAGGGAGGTCCTTTCAAGGCGTGAATGTTTCAGAACTTGAATTTATTTGGAAATGACCCAGCTCTTCAGTACACTGTCGTCACTTAGTTTAGCACAGGATAGAAACTCGGGTAACCAAAACACCTGGAGAAACGATTGTATGTTCAGTTCAGTTCAGTGGCTCAGTCGTGTCTGACTCTTTGGGACCCCGTGGCCTGCAGGACGCTGGGCTTCCGTGTCCATCACCAACTCCAGGGGCTTGCTCAAACTCATGTCCATCGAATCAGTGATGCCATCCAACCATCTTAGCCTCTGTCGTCCCCTTCTCCTCTGCCTTCAATCAAGACTCTCATAGGCAGATATTTTCGAGTGTAATTAGTGTTCATAGTTTATCTAAAAGCTCATATCACATTTAATTTTTCGTTTTGTTCCTGTTCTTTCGAGGTACTTTCTTGTTGACAAGCTTGTGACAGATAGAACGATATAGCAATTTTTACCTTAGAACAAACCGAGGCACTATGAACATTTTGTGCTTCATGTTGATGACTCTTAGACATGTCTACAGTAGAGGAGCAAAAACAAAACTACTAGATATTTCATATTGACTAGTTCCCAGTTCACGGGACTCTGACATTCCCTGAGGTCAAAGTTTTCTTGTATTGGAAGCAGTTGGGTTTGCAAGGGCTGCCTTGTCTTGAGACCATTGAAATAAGAACTCAGAACTTGAGCACTATTATCAAAAATCACAAGGCTCACACTGACACAGACATCAATCCAGACAGACAAGACAAGACATCTTCCAGTTTTCCGCCTGAGATGGAAAAGATTTCTTTGAGCCGTTTTTTCTGGGGAGTGGGGGTGGGGCTGGCGGCCAGGCAGGCTTTGGGAAGGAGCTCATGGTTTGGAATTGCATATGAAAAGAACCAGCTTTCCGGGTTCCAAGGAATCAAGTTTCCTTGGAAACCAACTTTGTCCGGTTCTATAGAATATCATGGCCCTCCTAGGTCAGGTCGTCTTTCCTTTCCGTAGCCCTCGTTGGATCCCTGAATTCTAGACAGCTTGGATTGCCTCTGTGGGCTGGATGGATTGTCCTCCCGTTTCACCGGGCGGCGGGAGCGAGGTCCCAGAGGCTCTCCTGGAACCGGGCGTGGGGGCGGGGCTCACCGGGAGCCCGTGGTGAAGGTGGGCAGCGCACCGGGAGCGCGCCCGGGGCGGGGCGAAGCCGGGCGGCGCGGGTCGGGAATCGGGTCGTGGCGGGGATGGGGGGCGGTCCCAGTTGTGCTCCGGGGATCCCCACTGCGGCTGGGAAGGCACCGGGAGCATGGCAGGGGCGGGGCGGCGCGGGGCGGGGGTCGGCTCCTGGCGGGGGTGGGGGAGGGCTTCCCCGTTGTCCTCTCGGGGGTCGCCGTGGCGGCTGGGAACGCCCACTGCGTGCGCTCCTGGGTCCCCAAGGGTCGGCATCCAGTGGGCGCGGCGGAGGGGTGCGGACCACAGGTCAGGGAACTGGGACTGCGTGGAGCAGGGAACCACGTAGTCCGCCCTCTGTTGGCACAACCTGGCGGTCGCAGAAAGGCCTCGCCTTTGGGCTCAAGGCCTTGACCGCTCCACCCCTTTGCTGAAAGGTCAGAGCCGCGCGGTTTTCCCAAGCAGCCGAGTGTCCGCTGCAAGTCCAAGGGCCAGAACCCTGAACTCTGGCCGGCTGGCCCAGCCCTGCTTCTGGCACTTTGGAGGCCAGCGGGCCCTTGACCACCTGCTGGGATGGGAAAGGGAAGGGTCCACGAATTGCACCCTAGAAACTTAGTAGGGTGCATGGGTTTCAAAACCCGGTGGCCGCCCAGGCAGCAAACAAGGGAGGAGGGCACCCTGCTGCCCTTTCATGGCAGCATCTGTGGCTGTCCTGCTGAGGGGGCCTTTCCATGGGGACCGTGTGCAGTACAAGTTTGGTGTTTTGGAACCGAATAATTAGAACGTGTAAAAATTTTAAATGATGTGGTGGTTTGATTCAAACAAAACAAAACCAAACAAAACAAAAAACCAAGCTCCAAGTTTTTTGCAAATTTAGGTCTTAATATTGAAGGCCTGTGTTCCTTCCACTGTGGCATTGTACGAAGAAATGTGCGGGTTTTTTTTTTTTTTTAATTTGCTTTTTGTGTTTCTTTTTTTTTAGAAAAGATTCCGAAAAATGAGGGAAACAGGAAGCCCAGAGGTGCCCCTGTAGTTTGGCGAAGGCCTTAGGAGGTCACTTGGAAATGCCGCTGGCTGTGAGGGGGGGAGGGGGCACATGTGCACAGAGCTGTGCAGGCTTGTCCTTTGCATGGATGTTCTTTGTAGAAATCCACCTCGGAGCCATCTCCTGATGTGTAAGAATTTCCCAGACAAACCTTGAGCTAAGCAATGCGTTTTTTCCTTAGGAAATGTTGGTCTTCAGCGATGTTCAAAGCCTGTGTATTTCGGCTAGACTCTGGCTTCAGGTCGGTTCCCCCAAAAGGCTCCGAAGCGACCTGAACCAAACAGTAAGTTTTCCTCCTACCTTGTTCTCCTCATCTATGTTAAGAGTATACTTTAAGAGTATCCTGGCACATACATGTACTGCCTCACCCCTAACCTCAGTCGTGTGTTCCAAGAACTTCTGTCCGTTTATTTATTTGTTTTGGGTAACATTGAATTCGTTTTGACTATGCTGGGTCTTTGCTGCTCGCTGGAAGTTGCTAGGACCTCTGGACTGCAGTCTCCCATCTCTTGCTGACCTCTTGTTGACCTCTGCAGAATCCTGGTTGCTGGGAGCTTGTTAGTTCCTTGTTCCTTACCCGGACCTCCTGTGGTTAAGTGTTTTCTCTCCTCTGTGGCCTGGTAAGGCTGGGTGGTCATTGGCATCCCAAAGGTGGCTAGAAGTCAATGATTTAGGCAGGCTTGTGAATAGATATGGGAGAAGGCAATGGCACCCCACTCCAGTACTCTTGCCTGGAAAATCCCATGGACCCAAGAGCCTGGTAGGCTGCAGTCCATGGGGTCGCTCAGAGTCGGGCACGACTGAGCGACTTCACTTTCACATTTCACTTTCATGCATTGGAGGAGGACATGGCAACCCACTCCAGTGTTCTTGCCTGGAGAACCCCAGGGACTGCGGGGCCTGGTGGGCTGCCGTCCATGGGGTCACACAGACTCGGACACGACTGAAACGACTTCGCAGCAGCAGCAGCAGCAGCAGCAGCAGCAGCAGTGCATAGATATCAAAAGGGTTTAGAACAGTCAGGTAGGATCACACAAGTCACCGTGAAGCAATACTTCTCCACTTAGCCAAAGCTAACAAAAGATTTCTGTTCTAGGTCAACCTAGAAGAGATCACGGAAGAGGTAAAGAAACTTAAAATCCATTAGCAAAGGCAGTTCAACCTCTCAAGAAACCTTGTGCTAGGCACAACACTCTTTTCTGGGGGTCCACTTTCCCTACAACCTCCTGATCCCATTCTGTACCCATTCCTTTGCTTCTCCCATCCTCAAACTGCCACCTGGAAGAAAGAACGACGTCGTTTTCCTTCAGAAAATGCGATTTCATGCCACATACCTTCTTTTAATACCAAGTCATACAGTTCCCTTCAGCAACCAAGAACTGACTTTTATATTGGCATTCGACAGATTGGTGAACATACCTATCAGTGATAGTAGCGCCCCTCCCCTCCCCCGCACGCACGCACACACACACACACACACACACACACACACCCAAGATCAGAACCAAACAAAACAAAAAAAATTGCTTTCTTACGTTTCACATGTCAGGATGGTGCCAGACACTCTTATTGGATAGTCAAAAATCTCTTTTGTTTCTGTGTAAAAGGGAGGTCCTTTCAAGGCGTGAATGTTTCAGAACTTGAATTTATTTGGAAATGACCCAGCTCTTCAGTACACTGTCGTCACTTAGTTTAGCACAGGATAGAAACTCGGGTAACCAAAACACCTGGAGAAACGATTGTATGTTCAGTTCAGTTCAGTGGCTCAGTCGTGTCTGACTCTTTGGGACCCCGTGGCCTGCAGGACGCTGGGCTTCCGTGTCCATCACCAACTCCAGGGGCTTGCTCAAACTCATGTCCATCGAATCAGTGATGCCATCCAACCATCTTAGCCTCTGTCGTCCCCTTCTCCTCTGCCTTCAATCAAGACTCTCATAGGCAGATATTTTCGAGTGTAATTAGTGTTCATAGTTTATCTAAAAGCTCATATCACATTTAATTTTTCGTTTTGTTCCTGTTCTTTCGAGGTACTTTCTCGTTGACAAGCTTGTGACAGATAGAACGATATAGCAATTTTTACCTTAGAACAAACCGAGGCACTATGAACATTTTGTGCTTCATGTTGATGACTCTTAGACATGTCTACAGTAGAGGAGCAAAAACAAAACTACTAGATATTTCATATTGACTAGTTCCCAGTTCACGGGACTCTGACATTCCCTGAGGTCAAAGTTTTCTTGTATTGGAAGCAGTTGGGTTTGCAAGGGCTGCCTTGTCTTGAGACCATTGAAATAAGAACTCAGAACTTGAGCACTATTATCAAAAATCACAAGGCTCACACTGACACAGACATCAATCCAGACAGACAAGACAAGACATCTTCCAGTTTTCCGCCTGAGATGGAAAAGATTTCTTTGAGCCGTTTTTTCTGGGGAGTGGGGGGTGGGGCTGGCGGCCAGGCAGGCTTTGGGAAGGAGCTCATGGTTTGGAATTGCATATGAAAAGAACCAGCTTTCCGGGTTCCAAGGAATCAAGTTTCCTTGGAAACCAACTTTGTCCGGTTCTATAGAATATCATGGCCCTCCTAGGTCAGGTCGTCTTTCCTTTCCGTAGCCCTCGTTTGATCCCTGAATTCTAGACAGCTTGGATTGCCTCTGTGGGCTGGATGGATTGTCCTCCCGTTTCACCGGGCGGCGGGAGCGAGGTCCCAGAGGCTCTCCTGGAACCGGGCGTGGGGGCGGGGCTCACCGGGAGCCCGTGGTGAAGGTGGGCAGCGCACCGGGAGCGCGCCCGGGGCGGGGCGAAGCCGGGCGGCGCGGGTCGGGAATCGGGTCGTGGCGGGGATGGGGGGCGGTCCCAGTTGTGCTCCGGGGATCCCCACTGCGGCTGGGAAGGCACCGGGAGCATGGCAGGGGCGGGGCGGCGCGGGGCGGGGGTCGGCTCCTGGCGGGGGTGGGGGAGGGCTTCCCCGTTGTCCTCTCGGGGGTCGCCGTGGCGGCTGGGAACGCCCACTGCGTGCGCTCCTGGGTCCCCAAGGGTCGGCATCCAGTGGGCGCGGCGGAGGGGTGCGGACCACAGGTCAGGGAACTGGGACTGCGTGGAGCAGGGAACCACGTAGTCCGCCCTCTGTTGGCACAACCTGGCGGTCGCAGAAAGGCCTCGCCTTTGGGCTCAAGGCCTTGACCGCTCCACCCCTTTGCTGAAAGGTCAGAGCCGCGCGGTTTTCCCAAGCAGCCGAGTGTCCGCTGCAAGTCCAAGGGCCAGAACCCTGAACTCTGGCCGGCTGGCCCAGCCCTGCTTCTGGCACTTTGGAGGCCAGCGGGCCCTTGACCACCTGCTGGGATGGGAAAGGGAAGGGTCCACGAATTGCACCCTAGAAACTTAGTAGGGTGCATGGGTTTCAAAACCCGGTGGCCGCCCAGGCAGCAAACAAGGGAGGAGGGCACCCTGCTGCCCTTTCATGGCAGCATCTGTGGCTGTCCTGCTGAGGGGGCCTTTCCATGGGGACCGTGTGCAGTACAAGTTTGGTGTTTTGGAACCGAATAATTAGAACGTGTAAAAATTTTAAATGATGTGGTGGTTTGATTCAAACAAAACAAAACCAAACAAAACAAAAAACCAAGCTCCAAGTTTTTTGCAAATTTAGGTCTTAATATTGAAGGCCTGTGTTCCTTCCACTGTGGCATTGTACGAAGAAATGTGCGGGTTTTTTTTTTTTTTTAATTTGCTTTTTGTGTTTCTTTTTTTTTAGAAAAGATTCCGAAAAATGAGGGAAACAGGAAGCCCAGAGGTGCCCCTGTAGTTTGGCGAAGGCCTTAGGAGGTCACTTGGAAATGCCGCTGTCTGTGAGGGGGGAGGGGGCACATGTGCACAGAGCTGTGCAGGCTTGTCCTTTGCATGGATGTTCTTTGTAGAAATCCACCTCGGAGCCATCTCCTGATGTGTAAGAATTTCCCAGACAAACCTTGAGCTAAGCAATGCGTTTTTTCCTTAGGAAATGTTGGTCTTCAGCGATGTTCAAAGCCTGTGTATTTCCGCTAGACTCTGGCTTCAGGTCGGTTCCCCCAAAAGGCTCCGAAGCGACCTGAACCAAACAGTAAGTTTTCCTCCTACCTTGTTCTCCTCATCTATGTTAAGAGTATACTTTAAGAGTATCCTGGCACATACATGTACTGCCTCACCCCTAACCTCAGTCGTGTGTTCCAAGAACTTCTGTCCGTTTATTTATTTGTTTTGGGTAACATTGAATTCGTTTTGACTATGCTGGGTCTTTGCTGCTCGCTGGAAGTTGCTAGGACCTCTGGACTGCAGTCTCCCATCTCTTGCTGACCTCTTGTTGACCTCTGCAGAATCCTGGTTGCTGGGAGCTTGTTAGTTCCTTGTTCCTTACCCGGACCTCCTGTGGTTAAGTGTTTTCTCTCCTCTGTGGCCTGGTAAGGCTGGGTGGTCATTGGCATCCCAAAGGTGGCTAGAAGTCAATGATTTAGGCAGGCTTGTGAATAGATATGGGAGAAGGCAATGGCACCCCACTCCAGTACTCTTGCCTGGAAAATCCCATGGACCCAAGAGCCTGGTAGGCTGCAGTCCATGGGGTCGCTCAGAGTCGGGCACGACTGAGCGACTTCACTTTCACATTTCACTTTCATGCATTGGAGGAGGACATGGCAACCCACTCCAGTGTTCTTGCCTGGAGAACCCCAGGGACTGCGGGGCCTGGTGGGCTGCCGTCCATGGGGTCACACAGACTCGGACACGACTGAAACGACTTCGCAGCAGCAGCAGCAGCAGCAGCAGCAGCAGCAGTGCATAGATATCAAAAGGGTTTAGAACAGTCAGGTAGGATCACACAAGTCACCGTGAAGCAATACTTCTCCACTTAGCCAAAGCTAACAAAAGATTTCTGTTCTAGGTCAACCTAGAAGAGATCACGGAAGAGGTAAAGAAACTTAAAATCCATTAGCAAAGGCAGTTCAACCTCTCAAGAAACCTTGTGCTAGGCACAACACTCTTTTCTGGGGGTCCACTTTCCCTACAACCTCCTGATCCCATTCTGTACCCATTCCTTTGCTTCTCCCATCCTCAAACTGCCACCTGGAAGAAAGAACGACGTCGTTTTCCTTCAGAAAATGCGATTTCATGCCACATACCTTCTTTTAATACCAAGTCATACATTTCCCTTCAGCAACCAAGAACTGACTTTTATATTGGCATTCGACAGATTGGTGAACATACCTATCAGTGATAGTAGCGCCCCTCCCCTCCCCCGCACGCACGCGCACACACACACACACACACACACACACACACCCAAGATCAGAACCAAACAAAACAAAAAAAATTGCTTTCTTACGTTTCACATGTCAGGATGGTGCCAGACACTCTTATTGGATAGTCAAAAATCTCTTTTGTTTCTGTGTAAAAGGGAGGTCCTTTCAAGGCGTGAATGTTTCAGAACTTGAATTTATTTGGAAATGACCCAGCTCTTCAGTACACTGTCGTCACTTAGTTTAGCACAGGATAGAAACTCGGGTAACCAAAACACCTGGAGAAACGATTGTATGTTCAGTTCAGTTCAGTGGCTCAGTCGTGTCTGACTCTTTGGGACCCCGTGGCCTGCAGGACGCTGGGCTTCCGTGTCCATCACCAACTCCAGGGGCTTGCTCAAACTCATGTCCATCGAATCAGTGATGCCATCCAACCATCTTAGCCTCTGTCGTCCCCTTCTCCTCTGCCTTCAATCAAGACTCTCATAGGCAGATATTTTCGAGTGTAATTAGTGTTCATAGTTTATCTAAAAGCTCATATCACATTTAATTTTTCGTTTTGTTCCTGTTCTTTCGAGGTACTTTCTCGTTGACAAGCTTGTGACAGATAGAACGATATAGCAATTTTTACCTTAGAACAAACCGAGGCACTATGAACATTTTGTGCTTCATGTTGATGACTCTTAGACATGTCTACAGTAGAGGAGCAAAAACAAAACTACTAGATATTTCATATTGACTAGTTCCCAGTTCACGGGACTCTGACATTCCCTGAGGTCAAAGTTTTCTTGTATTGGAAGCAGTTGGGTTTGCAAGGGCTGCCTTGTCTTGAGACCATTGAAATAAGAACTCAGAACTTGAGCACTATTATCAAAAATCACAAGGCTCACACTGACACAGACATCAATCCAGACAGACAAGACAAGACATCTTCCAGTTTTCCGCCTGAGATGGAAAAGATTTCTTTGAGCCGTTTTTTCTGGGGAGTGGGGGTGGGGCTGGCGGCCAGGCAGGCTTTGGGAAGGAGCTCATGGTTTGGAATTGCATATGAAAAGAACCAGCTTTCCGGGTTCCAAGGAATCAAGTTTCCTTGGAAACCAACTTTGTCCGGTTCTATAGAATATCATGGCCCTCCTAGGTCAGGTCGTCTTTCCTTTCCGTAGCCCTCGTTGGATCCCTGAATTCTAGACAGCTTGGATTGCCTCTGTGGGCTGGATGGATTGTCCTCCCGTTTCACCGGGCGGCGGGAGCGAGGTCCCAGAGGCTCTCCTGGAACCGGGCGTGGGGGCGGGGCTCACCGGGAGCCCGTGGTGAAGGTGGGCAGCGCACCGGGAGCGCGCCCGGGGCGGGGCGAAGCCGGGCGGCGCGGGTCGGGAATCGGGTCGTGGCGGGGATGGGGGGCGGTCCCAGTTGTGCTCCGGGGATCCCCACTGCGGCTGGGAAGGCACCGGGAGCATGGCAGGGGCGGGGCGGCGCGGGGCGGGGGTCGGCTCCTGGCGGGGGTGGGGGAGGGCTTCCCCGTTGTCCTCTCGGGGGTCGCCGTGGCGGCTGGGAACGCCCACTGCGTGCGCTCCTGGGTCCCCAAGGGTCGGCATCCAGTGGGCGCGGCGGAGGGGTGCGGACCACAGGTCAGGGAACTGGGACTGCGTGGAGCAGGGAACCACGTAGTCCGCCCTCTGTTGGCACAACCTGGCGGTCGCAGAAAGGCCTCGCCTTTGGGCTCAAGGCCTTGACCGCTCCACCCCTTTGCTGAAAGGTCAGAGCCGCGCGGTTTTCCCAAGCAGCCGAGTGTCCGCTGCAAGTCCAAGGGCCAGAACCCTGAACTCTGGCCGGCTGGCCCAGCCCTGCTTCTGGCACTTTGGAGGCCAGCGGGCCCTTGACCACCTGCTGGGATGGGAAAGGGAAGGGTCCACGAATTGCACCCTAGAAACTTAGTAGGGTGCATGGGTTTCAAAACCCGGTGGCCGCCCAGGCAGCAAACAAGGGAGGAGGGCACCCTGCTGCCCTTTCATGGCAGCATCTGTGGCTGTCCTGCTGAGGGGGCCTTTCCATGGGGACCGTGTGCAGTACAAGTTTGGTGTTTTGGAACCGAATAATTAGAACGTGTAAAAATTTTAAATGATGTGGTGGTTTGATTCAAACAAAACAAAACCAAACAAAACAAAAAACCAAGCTCCAAGTTTTTTGCAAATTTAGGTCTTAATATTGAAGGCCTGTGTTCCTTCCACTGTGGCATTGTACGAAGAAATGTGCGGGTTTTTTTTTTTTTTTAATTTGCTTTTTGTGTTTCTTTTTTTTTAGAAAAGATTCCGAAAAATGAGGGAAACAGGAAGCCCAGAGGTGCCCCTGTAGTTTGGCGAAGGCCTTAGGAGGTCACTTGGAAATGCTGCTGGCTGTGAGGGGGGGAGGGGGCAGATGTGCACAGAGCTGTGCAGGCTTGTCCTTTGCATGGATGTTCTTTGTAGAAATCCACCTCGGAGCCATCTCCTGATGTGTAAGAATTTCCCAGACAAACCTTGAGCTAAGCAATGCGTTTTTTCCTTAGGAAATGTTGGTCTTCAGCGATGTTCAAAGCCTGTGTATTTCGGCTAGACTCTGGCTTCAGGTCGGTTCCCCCAAAAGGCTCCGAAGCGACCTGAACCAAACAGTAAGTTTTCCTCCTACCTTGTTCTCCTCATCTACGTTAAGAGTATACTTTAAGAGTATCCTGGCACATACATGTACTGCCTCACCCCTAACCTCAGTCATGTGTTCCAAGAACTTCTGTCCGTTTATTTATTTGTTTTGGGTAACATTGAATTCGTTTTGACTATGCTGGGTCTTTGCTGCTCGCTGGAAGTTGCTAGGACCTCTGGACTGCAGTCTCCCATCTCTTGCTGACCTCTTGTTGACCTCTGCAGAATCCTGGTTGCTGGGAGCTTGTTAGTTCCTTGTTCCTTACCCGGACCTCCTGTGGTTAAGTGTTTTCTCTCCTCTGTGGCCTGGTAAGGCTGGGTGGTCATTGGCATCCCAAAGGTGGCTAGAAGTCAATGATTTAGGCAGGCTTGTGAATAGATATGGGAGAAGGCAATGGCACCCCACTCCAGTACTCTTGCCTGGAAAATCCCATGGACCGAAGAGCCTGGTAGGCTGCAGTCCATGGGGTCGCTCAGAGTCGGGCACGACTGAGCGACTTCACTTTCACATTTCACTTTCATGCATTGGAGGAGGACATGGCAACCCACTCCAGTGTTCTTGCCTAGAGAACCCCAGGGACTGCGGGGCCTGGTGGGCTGCCGTCCATGGGGTCACACAGACTCGGACACGACTGAAACGACTTCGCAGCAGCAGCAGCAGCAGCAGCAGCAGCAGCAGTGCATAGATATCAAAAGGGTTTAGAACAGTCAGGTAGGATCACACAAGTCACCGTGAAGCAATACTTCTCCACTTAGCCAAAGCTAACAAAAGATTTCTCTTCTAGGTCAACCTAGAAGAGATCACGGAAGAGGTAAAGAAACTTAAAATCCATTAGCAAAGGCAGTTCAACCTCTCAAGAAACCTTGTGCTAGGCACAACACTCTTTTCTGGGGGTCCACTTTCCCTACAACCTCCTGATCCCATTCTGTACCCATTCCTTTGCTTCTCCCATCCTGAAACTGCCACCTGGAAGAAAGAACGACGTCGTTTTCCTTCAGAAAATGCGATTTCATGCCACATACCTTCTTTTAATACCAAGTCATACATTTCCCTTCAGCAACCAAGAACTGACTTTTATATTGGCATTCGACAGATTGGTGAACATACCTATCAGTGATAGTAGCGCCCCTCCCCTCCCCCGCACGCACGCACACACACACACACACACACACACACACACACACACCCAAGATCAGAACCAAACAAAACAAAAAAAATTGCTTTCTTACGTTTCACATGTCAGGATGGTGCCAGACACTCTTATTGGATAGTCAAAAATCTCTTTTGTTTCTGTGTAAAAGGGAGGTCCTTTCAAGGCGTGAATGTTTCAGAACTTTAATTTATTTGGAAATGACCCAGCTCTTCAGTACACTGTCGTCACTTAGTTTAGCACAGGATAGAAACTCGGGTAACCAAAACACCTGGAGAAACGATTGTATGTTCAGTTCAGTTCAGTGGCTCAGTCGTGTCTGACTCTTTGGGACCCCGTGGCCTGCAGGACGCTGGGCTTCCGTGTCCATCACCAACTCCAGGGGCTTGCTCAAACTCATGTCCATCGAATCAGTGATGCCATCCAACCATCTTAGCCTCTGTCGTCCCCTTCTCCTCTGCCTTCAATCAAGACTCTCATAGGCAGATATTTTCGAGTGTAATTAGTGTTCATAGTTTATCTAAAAGCTCATATCACATTTAATTTTTCGTTTTGTTCCTGTTCTTTCGAGGTACTTTCTTGTTGACAAGCTTGTGACAGATAGAACGATATAGCAATTTTTACCTTAGAACAAACCGAGGCACTATGAACATTTTGTGCTTCATGTTGATGACTCTTAGACATGTCTACAGTAGAGGAGCAAAAACAAAACTACTAGATATTTCATATTGACTAGTTCCCAGTTCACGGGACTCTGACATTCCCTGAGGTCAAAGTTTTCTTGTATTGGAAGCAGTTGGGTTTGCAAGGGCTGCCTTGTCTTGAGACCATTGAAATAAGAACTCAGAACTTGAGCACTATTATCAAAAATCACAAGGCTCACACTGACACAGACATCAATCCAGACAGACAAGACAAGACATCTTCCAGTTTTCCGCCTGAGATGGAAAAGATTTCTTTGAGCCGTTTTTTCTGGGGAGTGGGGGGTGGGGCTGGCGGCCAGGCAGGCTTTGGGAAGGAGCTCAGGGTTTGGAATTGCATATGAAAAGAACCAGCTTTCCGGGTTCCAAGGAATCAAGTTTCCTTGGAAACCAACTTTGTCCGGTTCTATAGAATATCATGGCCCTCCTAGGTCAGGTCGTCTTTCCTTTCCGTAGCCCTCGTTGGATCCCTGAATTCTAGACAGCTTGGATTGCCTCTGTGGGCTGGATGGATTGTCCTCCCGTTTCACCGGGCGGCGGGAGCGAGGTCCCAGAGGCTCTCCTGGAACCGGGCGTGGGGGCGGGGCTCACCGGGAGCCCGTGGTGAAGGTGGGCAGCGCACCGGGAGCGCGCCCGGGGCGGGGCGAAGCCGGGCGGCGCGGGTCGGGAACCGGGTCGTGGCGGGGATGGGGGGCGGTCCCAGTTGTGCTCCGGGGATCCCCACTGCGGCTGGGAAGGCACCGGGAGCATGGCAGGGGCGGGGCGGCGCGGGGCGGGGGTCGGCTCCTGGCGGGGGTGGGGGAGGGCTTCCCCGTTGTCCTCTCGGGGGTCGCCGTGGCGGCTGGGAACGCCCACTGCGTGCGCTCCTGGGTCCCCAAGGGTCGGCATCCAGTGGGCGCGGCGGAGGGGTGCGGACCACAGGTCAGGGAACTGGGACTGCGTGGAGCAGGGAACCACGTAGTCCGCCCTCTGTTGGCACAACCTGGCGGTCGCAGAAAGGCCTCGCCTTTGGGCTCAAGGCCTTGACCGCTCCACCCCTTTGCTGAAAGGTCAGAGCCGCGCGGTTTTCCCAAGCAGCCGAGTGTCCGCTGCAAGTCCAAGGGCCAGAACCCTGAACTCTGGCCGGCTGGCCCAGCCCTGCTTCTGGCACTTTGGAGGCCAGCGGGCCCTTGACCACCTGCTGGGATGGGAAAGGGAAGGGTCCACGAATTGCACCCTAGAAACTTAGTAGGGTGCATGGGTTTCAAAACCCGGTGGCCGCCCAGGCAGCAAACAAGGGAGGAGGGCACCCTGCTGCCCTTTCATGGCAGCATCTGTGGCTGTCCTGCTGAGGGGGCCTTTCCATGGGGACCGTGTGCAGTACAAGTTTGGTGTTTTGGAACCGAATAATTAGAACGTGTAAAAATTTTAAATGATGTGGTGGTTTGATTCAAACAAAACAAAACCAAACAAAACAAAAAACCAAGCTCCAAGTTTTTTGCAAATTTAGGTCTTAATATTGAAGGCCTGTGTTCCTTCCACTGTGGCATTGTACGAAGAAATGTGCGGGTTTTTTTTTTTTTTTTAATTTGTTTTTTGTTTTCTTTTTTTTTAGAAAAGATTCCGAAAAATGAGGGAAACAGGAAGCCCAGAGGTGCCCCTGTAGTTTGGCGAAGGCCTTAGGAGGTCACTTGGAAATGCTGCTGGCTGTGAGGGGGGGAGGGGGCAGATGTGCACAGAGCTGTGCAGGCTTGTCCTTTGCATGGATGTTCTTTGTAGAAATCCACCTCGGAGCCATCTCCTGATGTGTAAGAATTTCCCAGACAAACCTTGAGCTAAGCAATGCGTTTTTTCCTTAGGAAATGTTGGTCTTCAGCGATGTTCAAAGCCTGTGTATTTCGGCTAGACTCTGGCTTCAGGTCGGTTCCCCCAAAAGGCTCCGAAGCGACCTGAACCAAACAGTAAGTTTTCCTCCTACCTTGTTCTCCTCATCTACGTTAAGAGTATACTTTAAGAGTATCCTGGCACATACATGTACTGCCTCACCCCTAACCTCAGTCATGTGTTCCAAGAACTTCTGTCCGTTTATTTATTTGTTTTGGGTAACATTGAATTCGTTTTGACTATGCTGGGTCTTTGCTGCTCGCTGGAAGTTGCTAGGACCTCTGGACTGCAGTCTCCCATCTCTTGCTGACCTCTTGTTGACCTCTGCAGAATCCTGGTTGCTGGGAGCTTGTTAGTTCCTTGTTCCTTACCCGGACCTCCTGTGGTTAAGTGTTTTCTCTCCTCTGTGGCCTGGTAAGGCTGGGTGGTCATTGGCATCCCAAAGGTGGCTAGAAGTCAATGATTTAGGCAGGCTTGTGAATAGATATGGGAGAAGGCAATGGCACCCCACTCCAGTACTCTTGCCTGGAAAATCCCATGGACCGAAGAGCCTGGTAGGCTGCAGTCCATGGGGTCGCTCAGAGTCGGGCACGACTGAGCGACTTCACTTTCACATTTCACTTTCATGCATTGGAGGAGGACATGGCAACCCACTCCAGTGTTCTTGCCTAGAGAACCCCAGGGACTGCGGGGCCTGGTGGGCTGCCGTCCATGGGGTCACACAGACTCGGACACGACTGAAACGACTTCGCAGCAGCAGCAGCAGCAGCAGCAGCAGCAGCAGTGCATAGATATCAAAAGGGTTTAGAACAGTCAGGTAGGATCACACAAGTCACCGTGAAGCAATACTTCTCCACTTAGCCAAAGCTAACAAAAGATTTCTCTTCTAGGTCAACCTAGAAGAGATCACGGAAGAGGTAAAGAAACTTAAAATCCATTAGCAAAGGCAGTTCAACCTCTCAAGAAACCTTGTGCTAGGCACAACACTCTTTTCTGGGGGTCCACTTTCCCTACAACCTCCTGATCCCATTCTGTACCCATTCCTTTGCTTCTCCCATCCTGAAACTGCCACCTGGAAGAAAGAACGACGTCGTTTTCCTTCAGAAAATGCGATTTCATGCCACATACCTTCTTTTAATACCAAGTCATACATTTCCCTTCAGCAACCAAGAACTGACTTTTATATTGGCATTCGACAGATTGGTGAACATACCTATCAGTGATAGTAGCGCCCCTCCCCTCCCCCGCACGCACGCACACACACACACACACACACACACACACACACCCAAGATCAGAACCAAACAAAACAAAAAAAATTGCTTTCTTACGTTTCACATGTCAGGATGGTGCCAGACACTCTTATTGGATAGTCAAAAATCTCTTTTGTTTCTGTGTAAAAGGGAGGTCCTTTCAAGGCGTGAATGTTTCAGAACTTTAATTTATTTGGAAATGACCCAGCTCTTCAGTACACTGTCGTCACTTAGTTTAGCACAGGATAGAAACTCGGGTAACCAAAACACCTGGAGAAACGATTGTATGTTCAGTTCAGTTCAGTGGCTCAGTCGTGTCTGACTCTTTGGGACCCCGTGGCCTGCAGGACGCTGGGCTTCCGTGTCCATCACCAACTCCAGGGGCTTGCTCAAACTCATGTCCATCGAATCAGTGATGCCATCCAACCATCTTAGCCTCTGTCGTCCCCTTCTCCTCTGCCTTCAATCAAGACTCTCATAGGCAGATATTTTCGAGTGTAATTAGTGTTCATAGTTTATCTAAAAGCTCATATCACATTTAATTTTTCGTTTTGTTCCTGTTCTTTCGAGGTACTTTCTCGTTGACAAGCTTGTGACAGATAGAACGATATAGCAATTTTTACCTTAGAACAAACCGAGGCACTATGAACATTTTGTGCTTCATGTTGATGACTCTTAGACATGTCTACAGTAGAGGAGCAAAAACAAAACTACTAGATATTTCATATTGACTAGTTCCCAGTTCACGGGACTCTGACATTCCCTGAGGTCAAAGTTTTCTTGTATTGGAAGCAGTTGGGTTTGCAAGGGCTGCCTTGTCTTGAGACCATTGAAATAAGAACTCAGAACTTGAGCACTATTATCAAAAATCACAAGGCTCACACTGACACAGACATCAATCCAGACAGACAAGACAAGACATCTTCCAGTTTTCCGCCTGAGATGGAAAAGATTTCTTTGAGCCGTTTTTTCTGGGGAGTGGGGGGTGGGGCTGGCGGCCAGGCAGGCTTTGGGAAGGAGCTCAGGGTTTGGAATTGCATATGAAAAGAACCAGCTTTCCGGGTTCCAAGGAATCAAGTTTCCTTGGAAACCAACTTTGTCCGGTTCTATAGAATATCATGGCCCTCCTAGGTCAGGTCGTCTTTCCTTTCCGTAGCCCTCGTTGGATCCCTGAATTCTAGACAGCTTGGATTGCCTCTGTGGGCTGGATGGATTGTCCTCCCGTTTCACCGGGCGGCGGGAGCGAGGTCCCAGAGGCTCTCCTGGAACCGGGCGTGGGGGCGGGGCTCACCGGGAGCCCGTGGTGAAGGTGGGCAGCGCACCGGGAGCGCGCCCGGGGCGGGGCGAAGCCGGGCGGCGCGGGTCGGGAACCGGGTCGTGGCGGGGATGGGGGGCGGTCCCAGTTGTGCTCCGGGGATCCCCACTGCGGCTGGGAAGGCACCGGGAGCATGGCAGGGGCGGGGCGGCGCGGGGCGGGGGTCGGCTCCTGGCGGGGGTGGGGGAGGGCTTCCCCGTTGTCCTCTCGGGGGTCGCCGTGGCGGCTGGGAACGCCCACTGCGTGCGCTCCTGGGTCCCCAAGGGTCGGCATCCAGTGGGCGCGGCGGAGGGGTGCGGACCACAGGTCAGGGAACTGGGACTGCGTGGAGCAGGGAACCACGTAGTCCGCCCTCTGTTGGCACAACCTGGCGGTCGCAGAAAGGCCTCGCCTTTGGGCTCAAGGCCTTGACCGCTCCACCCCTTTGCTGAAAGGTCAGAGCCGCGCGGTTTTCCCAAGCAGCCGAGTGTCCGCTGCAAGTCCAAGGGCCAGAACCCTGAACTCTGGCCGGCTGGCCCAGCCCTGCTTCTGGCACTTTGGAGGCCAGCGGGCCCTTGACCACCTGCTGGGATGGGAAAGGGAAGGGTCCACGAATTGCACCCTAGAAACTTAGTAGGGTGCATGGGTTTCAAAACCCGGTGGCCGCCCAGGCAGCAAACAAGGGAGGAGGGCACCCTGCTGCCCTTTCATGGCAGCATCTGTGGCTGTCCTGCTGAGGGGGCCTTTCCATGGGGACCGTGTGCAGTACAAGTTTGGTGTTTTGGAACCGAATAATTAGAACGTGTAAAAATTTTAAATGATGTGGTGGTTTGATTCAAACAAAACAAAACCAAACAAAACAAAAAACCAAGCTCCAAGTTTTTTGCAAATTTAGGTCTTAATATTGAAGGCCTGTGTTCCTTCCACTGTGGCATTGTACGAAGAAATGTGCGGGTTTTTTTTTTTTTTTAATTTGCTTTTTGTTTTCTTTTTTTTTAGAAAAGATTCCGAAAAATGAGGGAAACAGGAAGCCCAGAGGTGCCCCTGTAGTTTGGCGAAGGCCTTAGGAGGTCACTTGGAAATGCTGCTGGCTGTGAGGGGGGGAGGGGGCAGATGTGCACAGAGCTGTGCAGGCTTGTCCTTTGCATGGATGTTCTTTGTAGAAATCCACCTCGGAGCCATCTCCTGATGTGTAAGAATTTCCCAGACAAACCTTGAGCTAAGCAATGCGTTTTTTCCTTAGGAAATGTTGGTCTTCAGCGATGTTCAAAGCCTGTGTATTTCGGCTAGACTCTGGCTTCAGGTCGGTTCCCCCAAAAGGCTCCGAAGCGACCTGAACCAAACAGTAAGTTTTCCTCCTACCTTGTTCTCCTCATCTACGTTAAGAGTATACTTTAAGAGTATCCTGGCACATACATGTACTGCCTCACCCCTAACCTCAGTCATGTGTTCCAAGAACTTCTGTCCGTTTATTTATTTGTTTTGGGTAACATTGAATTCGTTTTGACTATGCTGGGTCTTTGCTGCTCGCTGGAAGTTGCTAGGACCTCTGGACTGCAGTCTCCCATCTCTTGCTGACCTCTTGTTGACCTCTGCAGAATCCTGGTTGCTGGGAGCTTGTTAGTTCCTTGTTCCTTACCCGGACCTCCTGTGGTTAAGTGTTTTCTCTCCTCTGTGGCCTGGTAAGGCTGGGTGGTCATTGGCATCCCAAAGGTGGCTAGAAGTCAATGATTTAGGCAGGCTTGTGAATAGATATGGGAGAAGGCAATGGCACCCCACTCCAGTACTCTTGCCTGGAAAATCCCATGGACCCAAGAGCCTGGTAGGCTGCAGTCCATGGGGTCGCTCAGAGTCGGGCACGACTGAGCGACTTCACTTTCACATTTCACTTTCATGCATTGGAGGAGGACATGGCAACCCACTCCAGTGTTCTTGCCTGGAGAACCCCAGGGACTGCGGGGCCTGGTGGGCTGCCGTCCATGGGGTCACACAGACTCGGACACGACTGAAACGACTTCGCAGCAGCAGCAGCAGCAGCAGCAGCAGCAGCAGTGCATAGATATCAAAAGGGTTTAGAACAGTCAGGTAGGATCACACAAGTCACCGTGAAGCAATACTTCTCCACTTAGCCAAAGCTAACAAAAGATTTCTCTTCTAGGTCAACCTAGAAGAGATCACGGAAGAGGTAAAGAAACTTAAAATCCATTAGCAAAGGCAGTTCAACCTCTCAAGAAACCTTGTGCTAGGCACAACACTCTTTTCTGGGGGTCCACTTTCCCTACAACCTCCTGATCCCATTCTGTACCCATTCCTTTGCTTCTCCCATCCTGAAACTGCCACCTGGAAGAAAGAACGACGTCGTTTTCCTTCAGAAAATGCGATTTCATGCCACATACCTTCTTTTAATACCAAGTCATACATTTCCCTTCAGCAACCAAGAACTGACTTTTATATTGGCATTCGACAGATTGGTGAACATACCTATCAGTGATAGTAGCGCCCCTCCCCTCCCCCGCACGCACGCACACACACACACACACACACACACACACACCCAAGATCAGAACCAAACAAAACAAAAAAAAATTGCTTTCTTACGTTTCACATGTCAGGATGGTGCCAGACACTCTTATTGGATAGTCAAAAATCTCTTTTGTTTCTGTGTAAAAGGGAGGTCCTTTCAAGGCGTGAATGTTTCAGAACTTTAATTTATTTGGAAATGACCCAGCTCTTCAGTACACTGTCGTCACTTAGTTTAGCACAGGATAGAAACTCGGGTAACCAAAACACCTGGAGAAACGATTGTATGTTCAGTTCAGTTCAGTGGCTCAGTCGTGTCTGACTCTTTGGGACCCCGTGGCCTGCAGGACGCTGGGCTTCCGTGTCCATCACCAACTCCAGGGGCTTGCTCAAACTCATGTCCATCGAATCAGTGATGCCATCCAACCATCTTAGCCTCTGTCGTCCCCTTCTCCTCTGCCTTCAATCAAGACTCTCATAGGCAGATATTTTCGAGTGTAATTAGTGTTCATAGTTTATCTAAAAGCTCATATCACATTTAATTTTTCGTTTTGTTCCTGTTCTTTCGAGGTACTTTCTCGTTGACAAGCTTGTGACAGATAGAACGATATAGCAATTTTTACCTTAGAACAAACCGAGGCACTATGAACATTTTGTGCTTCATGTTGATGACTCTTAGACATGTCTACAGTAGAGGAGCAAAAACAAAACTACTAGATATTTCATATTGACTAGTTCCCAGTTCACGGGACTCTGACATTCCCTGAGGTCAAAGTTTTCTTGTATTGGAAGCAGTTGGGTTTGCAAGGGCTGCCTTGTCTTGAGACCATTGAAATAAGAACTCAGAACTTGAGCACTATTATCAAAAATCACAAGGCTCACACTGACACAGACATCAATCCAGACAGACAAGACAAGACATCTTCCAGTTTTCCGCCTGAGATGGAAAAGATTTCTTTGAGCCGTTTTTTCTGGGGAGTGGGGGGTGGGGCTGGCGGCCAGGCAGGCTTTGGGAAGGAGCTCAGGGTTTGGAATTGCATATGAAAAGAACCAGCTTTCCGGGTTCCAAGGAATCAAGTTTCCTTGGAAACCAACTTTGTCCGGTTCTATAGAATATCATGGCCCTCCTAGGTCAGGTCGTCTTTCCTTTCCGTAGCCCTCGTTGGATCCCTGAATTCTAGACAGCTTGGATTGCCTCTGTGGGCTGGATGGATTGTCCTCCCGTTTCACCGGGCGGCGGGAGCGAGGTCCCAGAGGCTCTCCTGGAACCGGGCGTGGGGGCGGGGCTCACCGGGAGCCCGTGGTGAAGGTGGGCAGCGCACCGGGAGCGCGCCCGGGGCGGGGCGAAGCCGGGCGGCGCGGGTCGGGAACCGGGTCGTGGCGGGGATGGGGGGCGGTCCCAGTTGTGCTCCGGGGATCCCCACTGCGGCTGGGAAGGCACCGGGAGCATGGCAGGGGCGGGGCGGCGCGGGGCGGGGGTCGGCTCCTGGCGGGGGTGGGGGAGGGCTTCCCCGTTGTCCTCTCGGGGGTCGCCGTGGCGGCTGGGAACGCCCACTGCGTGCGCTCCTGGGTCCCCAAGGGTCGGCATCCAGTGGGCGCGGCGGAGGGGTGCGGACCACAGGTCAGGGAACTGGGACTGCGTGGAGCAGGGAACCACGTAGTCCGCCCTCTGTTGGCACAACCTGGCGGTCGCAGAAAGGCCTCGCCTTTGGGCTCAAGGCCTTGACCGCTCCACCCCTTTGCTGAAAGGTCAG
This sequence comes from Bos taurus, assembly GCF_002263795.3. Lineage (NCBI taxonomy): Eukaryota > Metazoa > Chordata > Mammalia > Artiodactyla > Bovidae > Bos > Bos taurus. The sequence continues at coordinate 45,277 of NW_020191637.1, read as the reverse complement.
AGCCGCGCGGTTTTCCCAAGCAGCCGAGTGTCCGCTGCAAGTCCAAGGGCCAGAACCCTGAACTCTGGCCGGCTGGCCCAGCCCTGCTTCTGGCACTTTGGAGGCCAGCGGGCCCTTGACCACCTGCTGGGATGGGAAAGGGAAGGGTCCACGAATTGCACCCTAGAAACTTAGTAGGGTGCATGGGTTTCAAAACCCGGTGGCCGCCCAGGCAGCAAACAAGGGAGGAGGGCACCCTGCTGCCCTTTCATGGCAGCATCTGTGGCTGTCCTGCTGAGGGGGCCTTTCCATGGGGACCGTGTGCAGTACAAGTTTGGTGTTTTGGAACCGAATAATTAGAACGTGTAAAAATTTTAAATGATGTGGTGGTTTGATTCAAACAAAACAAAACCAAACAAAACAAAAAACCAAGCTCCAAGTTTTTTGCAAATTTAGGTCTTAATATTGAAGGCCTGTGTTCCTTCCACTGTGGCATTGTACGAAGAAATGTGCGGGTTTTTTTTTTTTTTTAATTTGCTTTTTTGTTTTCTTTTTTTTTAGAAAAGATTCCGAAAAATGAGGGAAACAGGAAGCCCAGAGGTGCCCCTGTAGTTTGGCGAAGGCCTTAGGAGGTCACTTGGAAATGCTGCTGGCTGTGAGGGGGGGAGGGGGCAGATGTGCACAGAGCTGTGCAGGCTTGTCCTTTGCATGGATGTTCTTTGTAGAAATCCACCTCGGAGCCATCTCCTGATGTGTAAGAATTTCCCAGACAAACCTTGAGCTAAGCAATGCGTTTTTTCCTTAGGAAATGTTGGTCTTCAGCGATGTTCAAAGCCTGTGTATTTCGGCTAGACTCTGGCTTCAGGTCGGTTCCCCCAAAAGGCTCCGAAGCGACCTGAACCAAACAGTAAGTTTTCCTCCTACCTTGTTCTCCTCATCTACGTTAAGAGTATACTTTAAGAGTATCCTGGCACATACATGTACTGCCTCACCCCTAACCTCAGTCATGTGTTCCAAGAACTTCTGTCCGTTTATTTATTTGTTTTGGGTAACATTGAATTCGTTTTGACTATGCTGGGTCTTTGCTGCTCGCTGGAAGTTGCTAGGACCTCTGGACTGCAGTCTCCCATCTCTTGCTGACCTCTTGTTGACCTCTGCAGAATCCTGGTTGCTGGGAGCTTGTTAGTTCCTTGTTCCTTACCCGGACCTCCTGTGGTTAAGTGTTTTCTCTCCTCTGTGGCCTGGTAAGGCTGGGTGGGCATTGGCATCCCAAAGGTGGCTAGAAGTCAATGATTTAGGCAGGCTTGTGAATAGATATGGGAGAAGGCAATGGCACCCCACTCCAGTACTCTTGCCTGGAAAATCCCATGGACCCAAGAGCCTGGTAGGCTGCAGTCCATGGGGTCGCTCAGAGTCGGGCACGACTGAGCGACTTCACTTTCACATTTCACTTTCATGCATTGGAGGAGGACATGGCAACCCACTCCAGTGTTCTTGCCTGGAGAACCCCAGGGACTGCGGGGCCTGGTGGGCTGCCGTCCATGGGGTCACACAGACTCGGACACGACTGAAACGACTTCGCAGCAGCAGCAGCAGCAGCAGCAGCAGCAGCAGTGCATAGATATCAAAAGGGTTTAGAACAGTCAGGTAGGATCACACAAGTCACCGTGAAGCAATACTTCTCCACTTAGCCAAAGCTAACAAAAGATTTCTCTTCTAGGTCAACCTAGAAGAGATCACGGAAGAGGTAAAGAAACTTAAAATCCATTAGCAAAGGCAGTTCAACCTCTCAAGAAACCTTGTGCTAGGCACAACACTCTTTTCTGGGGGTCCACTTTCCCTACAACCTCCTGATCCCATTCTGTACCCATTCCTTTGCTTCTCCCATCCTCAAACTGCCACCTGGAAGAAAGAACGACGTCGTTTTCCTTCAGAAAATGCGATTTCATGCCACATACCTTCTTTTAATACCAAGTCATACATTTCCCTTCAGCAACCAAGAACTGACTTTTATATTGGCATTCGACAGATTGGTGAACATACCTATCAGTGATAGTAGCGCCCCTCCCCTCCCCCGCACGCACGCGCACACACACACACACACACACACACACACCCAAGATCAGAACCAAACAAAACAAAAAAAATTGCTTTCTTACGTTTCACATGTCAGGATGGTGCCAGACACTCTTATTGGATAGTCAAAAATCTCTTTTGTTTCTGTGTAAAAGGGAGGTCCTTTCAAGGCGTGAATGTTTCAGAACTTTAATTTATTTGGAAATGACCCAGCTCTTCAGTACACTGTCGTCACTTAGTTTAGCACAGGATAGAAACTCGGGTAACCAAAACACCTGGAGAAACGATTGTATGTTCAGTTCAGTTCAGTGGCTCAGTCGTGTCTGACTCTTTGGGACCCCGTGGCCTGCAGGACGCTGGGCTTCCGTGTCCATCACCAACTCCAGGGGCTTGCTCAAACTCATGTCCATCGAATCAGTGATGCCATCCAACCATCTTAGCCTCTGTCGTCCCCTTCTCCTCTGCCTTCAATCAAGACTCTCATAGGCAGATATTTTCGAGTGTAATTAGTGTTCATAGTTTATCTAAAAGCTCATATCACATTTAATTTTTCGTTTTGTTCCTGTTCTTTCGAGGTACTTTCTTGTTGACAAGCTTGTGACAGATAGAACGATATAGCAATTTTTACCTTAGAACAAACCGAGGCACTATGAACATTTTGTGCTTCATGTTGATGACTCTTAGACATGTCTACAGTAGAGGAGCAAAACCAAAACTACTAGATATTTCATATTGACTAGTTCCCAGTTCACGGGACTCTGACATTCCCTGAGGTCAAAGTTTTCTTGTATTGGAAGCAGTTGGGTTTGCAAGGGCTGCCTTGTCTTGAGACCATTGAAATAAGAACTCAGAACTTGAGCACTATTATCAAAAATCACAAGGCTCACACTGACACAGACATCAATCCAGACAGACAAGACAAGACATCTTCCAGTTTTCCGCCTGAGATGGAAAAGATTTCTTTGAGCCGTTTTTTCTGGGGAGTGGGGGGTGGGGCTGGCGGCCAGGCAGGCTTTGGGAAGGAGCTCAGGGTTTGGAATTGCATATGAAAAGAACCAGCTTTCCGAGTTCCAAGGAATCAAGTTTCCTTGGAAACCAACTTTGTCCGGTTCTATAGAATATCATGGCCCTCCTAGGTCAGGTCGTCTTTCCTTTCCGTAGCCCTCGTTGGATCCCTGAATTCTAGACAGCTTGGATTGCCTCTGTGGGCTGGATGGATTGTCCTCCCGTTTCACCGGGCGGCGGGAGCGAGGTCCCAGAGGCTCTCCTGGAACCGGGCGTGGGGGCGGGGCTCACCGGGAGCCCGTGGTGAAGGTGGGCAGCGCACCGGGAGCGCGCCCGGGGCGGGGCGAAGCCGGGCGGCGCGGGTCGGGAATCGGGTCGTGGCGGGGATGGGGGGCGGTCCCAGTTGTGCTCCGGGGATCCCCACTGCGGCTGGGAAGGCACCGGGAGCATGGCAGGGGCGGGGCGGCGCGGGGCGGGGGTCGGCCCCAGGCGGGGGTGGGGGAGGGCTTCCCCGTTGTCCTCTCGGGGGTCGCCGTGGCGGCTGGGAACGCCCACTGCGTGTGCTCCTGGGTCCCCAAGGGTCGGCATCCAGTGGGCGCGGCGGAGGGGTGCGGACCACAGGTCAGGGAACTGGGACTGCGTGGAGCAGGGAACCACGTAGTCCGCCCTCTGTTGGCACAACCTGGCGGTCGCAGAAAGGCCTCGCCTTTGGGCTCAAGGCCTTGACCGCTCCACCCCTTTGCTGAAAGGTCAGAGCCGCGCGGTTTTCCCAAGCAGCCGAGTGTCCGCTGCAAGTCCAAGGGCCAGAACCCTGAACTCTGGCCGGCTGGCCCAGCCCTGCTTCTGGCACTTTGGAGGCCAGCGGGCCCTTGACCACCTGCTGGGATGGGAAAGGGAAGGGTCCACGAATTGCACCCTAGAAACTTAGTAGGGTGCATGGGTTTCAAAACCCGGTGGCCGCCCAGGCAGCAAACAAGGGAGGAGGGCACCCTGCTGCCCTTTCATGGCAGCATCTGTGGCTGTCCTGCTGAGGGGGCCTTTCCATGGGGACCGTGTGCAGTACAAGTTTGGTGTTTTGGAACCGAATAATTAGAACGTGTAAAAATTTTAAATGATGTGGTGGTTTGATTCAAACAAAACAAAACCAAACAAAACAAAAAACCAAGCTCCAAGTTTTTTGCAAATTTAGGTCTTAATATTGAAGGCCTGTGTTCCTTCCACTGTGGCATTGTACGAAGAAATGTGCGGGTTTTTTTTTTTTTTAATTTGCTTTTTGTGTTTCTTTTTTTTTAGAAAAGATTCCGAAAAATGAGGGAAACAGGAAGCCCAGAGGTGCCCCTGTAGTTTGGCGAAGGCCTTAGGAGGTCACTTGGAAATGCCGCTGTCTGTGAGGAGGGGAGGGGGCACATGTGCACAGAGCTGTGCAGGCTTGTCCTTTGCATGGATGTTCTTTGTAGAAATCCACCTCGGAGCCATCTCCTGATGTGTAAGAATTTCCCAGACAAACCTTGAGCTAAGCAATGCGTTTTTTCCTTAGGAAATGTTGGTCTTCAGCGATGTTCAAAGCCTGTGTATTTCCGCTAGACTCTGGCTTCAGGTCGGTTCCCCCAAAAGGCTCCGAAGCGACCTGAACCAAACAGTAAGTTTTCCTCCTACCTTGTTCTCCTCATCTATGTTAAGAGTATACTTTAAGAGTATCCTGGCACATACATGTACTGCCTCACCCCTAACCTCAGTCGTGTGTTCCAAGAACTTCTGTCCGTTTATTTATTTGTTTTGGGTAACATTGAATTCGTTTTGACTATGCTGGGTCTTTGCTGCTCGCTGGAAGTTGCTAGGACCTCTGGACTGCAGTCTCCCATCTCTTGCTGACCTCTTGTTGACCTCTGCAGAATCCTGGTTGCTGGGAGCTTGTTAGTTCCTTGTTCCTTACCCGGACCTCCTGTGGTTAAGTGTTTTCTCTCCTCTGTGGCCTGGTAAGGCTGGGTGGTCATTGGCATCCCAAAGGTGGCTAGAAGTCAATGATTTAGGCAGGCTTGTGAATAGATATGGGAGAAGGCAATGGCACCCCACTCCAGTACTCTTGCCTGGAAAATCCCATGGACCCAAGAGCCTGGTAGGCTGCAGTCCATGGGGTCGCTCAGAGTCGGGCACGACTGAGCGACTTCACTTTCACATTTCACTTTCATGCATTGGAGGAGGACATGGCAACCCACTCCAGTGTTCTTGCCTGGAGAACCCCAGGGACTGCGGGGCCTGGTGGGCTGCCGTCCATGGGGTCACACAGACTCGGACACGACTGAAACGACTTCGCAGCAGCAGCAGCAGCAGCAGTGCATAGATATCAAAAGGGTTCAGAACAGTCAGGTAGGATCACACAAGTCACCGTGAAGCAATACTTCTCCACTTAGCCAAAGCTAACAAAAGATTTCTCTTCTAGGTCAACCTAGAAGAGATCACGGAAGAGGTAAAGAAACTTAAAATCCATTAGCAAAGGCAGTTCAACCTCTCAAGAAACCTTGTGCTAGGCACAACACTCTTTTCTGGGGGTCCACTTTCCCTACAACCTCCTTATCCCATTCTGTACCCATTCCTTTGCTTCTCCCATCCTGAAACTGCCACCTGGAAGAAAGAACGACGTTGTTTTCCTTCAGAAAATGCGATTTCATGCCACATACCTTCTTTTAATACCAAGTCATACATTTCCCTTCAGCAACCAAGAACTGACTTTTATATTGGCATTCGACAGATTGGTGAACATACCTATCAGTGATAGTAGCGCCCCTCCCCTCCCCCGCACTCACGCACACACACACACACACACACACACACACACACACACCCAATATCAGAACCAAACAAAACAAAAAAAATTGCTTTCTTACGTTTCACATGTCAGGATGGTGCCAGACACTATTATTGGATAGTCAAAAATCTCTTTTGTTTCTGTGTAAAAGGGAGGTCCTTTCAAGGCGTGAATGTTTCAGAACTTTAATTTATTTGGAAATGACCCAGCTCTTCAGTACACTGTCGTCACTTAGTTTAGCACAGGATAGAAACTCGGGTAACCAAAACACCTGGAGAAACGATTGTATGTTCAGTTCAGTTCAGTGGCTCAGTCGTGTCTGACTCTTTGGGACCCCGTGGCCTGCAGGACGCTGGGCTTCCGTGTCCATCACCAACTCCAGGGGCTTGCTCAAACTCATGTCCATCGAATCAGTGATGCCATCCAACCATCTTAGCCTCTGTCGACCCCTTCTCCTCTGCCTTCAATCAAGACTCTCATAGGCAGATATTTTCGAGTGTAATTAGTGTTCATAGTTTATCTAAAAGCTCATATCACATTTAAATTTTCATTTTGTTCCTGTTTTTTCGAGGTCTTTCTCGGATTGAGGCAGGAAACCCTGGCTTCCCTGGACTTGTGCAGGTGACCTCAGGGGGCTTCTCATGGTGGCTCTGAGAAGTCAGGGAAACTGGAGGTGGGAGGGGCCTCTCGGCACTCCACTGGGTTTGGTGCATTGGAAGAGGGCCTCATCTCCAGGTGAGGCAGGAACGTCCGGGTTCCTCTGATTTCAGACTCTGATCGCAGGGTCCCTGCAGACTGGGAACAGGAGAGTCAGGCCTCGTCTTGGGTTGTGGCATGGAACTCCGCTTATCTCTCGAGGTCTCCCCGGGGAGAGAGGCCACTTGTCGAGCTGTATTTGGAACCTGGGGGTTTTTCCGGACGATACATGGACGAGTGACTGCCCCTTCGTGTTGACTTCATTCACAGGGTGGAGTTCGGAGAGGTGTCCGGGCATCGGGTTCTTATCAAGAGGGGACCGGGAAATCGGGGTCCTTCGGAATGTGGAACCACCCACGAGGCCACGTCTGGAATGTCGTCGTGAGACCGGCCTCATCCTGAGGTGCGACCGGAAGGTCGGGAACCCCTTCCAGACAAAGCAGCGGAGTCGACCCTCCTGTCGAGATCAGGAGGGTAGAAGGGGCTCAGAGGAAGTGGTTCGGGAAAACCTCGGTGTTCCTCTTGAGGGAGACCGGGATGTCGGGGCACTTTGTGGGTCGCATCAAGGGTGCCAAGTACCGTTTCGACCTCCAATACCTAACGTGGGACTTCTCCTGAGACACTGTAGCGGGAAAGGGCTTCATCTTGCGATGACGGGGGAACCACGTGGATTTTCTCGAGTTGCAGCGGGATTCTCGAGTTACGACGGGGAATTCAGGATGCCTCTTGTGTTGGCCCAGGGAAGTCCAATCTTCCATTCGAGTTGCGAAGGAAAGCTGGGGATTGCTCTCGAGTGACTGCAGGGCCAATAGACCTCATCTAGGCTTGTGTCCAGAAGCCAATGTTCCTCTCCAGGGGCGAAAGGGATCTCGGGGTTGCATTCCAGACGCACCCGGGGAGACAGGCATCCATCTCGAGTGGAAGCAAAGAACCCCGCTCTGCTCTCGAGTCGCGACGGGTATCTCTTGGAGCTCACTGGGTGGACTAAAGGGAGTCAAGCCTCCTGAGGCGTTTGGAGAGAGGTCGAGAGACTGGTCTCTAGGCCATACAGGAGACGAAGGCCCTCAAGTCGCGATGACGGGGGAGGCTCGGGGTTGTTCTCGAGCGGCGGCCCCAGTGTGCGGTTTCTCGCGAGGTACGACGGCGAGGTCAGTGAGCCTCTCGTGGGGCGGCAAGGAAGTCGGGTCTCCATGCGAATGGCGAGGGGGAGCGCGTCTTTACTCTCAAGTCATAGTAGGGGAATCTGGCCTCGAGACGTGTTGAAGAAGGTCTCTCGAGGTCTTTCTCGGGTTGAGGCAGGACACCCTGGGGTCCCTCGACTTGTGCAGGTGACCTCAGGGGGCTTCTCATGGTGGCTCTGAGAAGTCAGGGAAACTGGAGGTGGGAGGGGCCTCTCGGCACTCCACTGGGTTTGGTGCATTGGAAGAGGGCCTCATCTCCAGTTGAGGCAGGAACCTCAGGGTTCCTCTGACTTCAGACTCCGATCGCAAGGTCCCTGCAGACTTGGGACAGGAGAGTCAGGCCTCGTCTTGGGTTGAGGCATGGAACTCCGCTTGCCTCTCGAGGTGTTCCCGGGGAGACAGGCCACTTGTCGAGCGGTATTTGGAACCTGGGGGTCTTTTCCCGACGATGCACGGGCGAGTCACTGCCCCTTCGTGTTGACTTCATTCACAGGGTGGAGTTCGAAGAGGTGTCCGGGCATCGGGTTCTTATCAAGAGGGGACCGGGAAATCGGGGTCCTTCGGAATGTGGAACCACCCACGAGGCCACGTCTGGAATGTCGTCGTGAGACCGGCCTCATCCTGAGGTGCGACCGGAAGGTCGGGAACCCCTTCCAGACAAAGCAGGGGAGTCGACCCTCCTGTCCAGATCAGGAGGGTAGAAGGGGCTCAGAGGAAGTGGTGCGGGAAAACCTCGGTGTTCCTCTTGAGGGAGACCGGGATGTCGGGGCACTTTGTGGGTCGCATCAAGGGTGCCAAGTACCGTTTCGACCTCCAATACCTAACGTGGGACTTCTCCTGAGACACTGTAGCGGGAAAGGGCTTCATCTTGCGATGACGGGGGAACCACGTGGATTTTCTCGAGTTGCAGCGGGATTCTCGAGTTACGACGGGGAATTCAGGATGCCTCTTGTGTTGGCCCAGGGAAGTCCAATCTTCCATTCGAGTTGCGAAGGAAAGCTGGGGATTGCTCTCGAGTGACTGCAGGGCCAATAGACCTCATCTAGGCTTGTGTCCAGAAGCCAATGTTCCTCTCCAGGGGCGAAAGGGATCTCGGGGTTGCATTCCAGACGCACCCGGGGAGACAGGCATCCATCTCGAGTGGAAGCAAAGAACCCCGCTCTGCTCTCGAGTCGCGACGGGTATCTCTTGGAGCTCACTGGGTGGACTAAAGGGAGTCAAGCCTCCTGAGGCGTTTGGAGAGAGGTCGAGAGACTGGTCTCTAGGCCATACAGGAGACGAAGGCCCTCAAGTCGCGATGACGGGGGAGGCTCGGGGTTGTTCTCGAGCGGCGGCCCCAGTGTGCGGTTTCTCGCGAGGTACGACGGCGAGGTCAGTGAGCCTCTCGTGGGGCGGCAAGGAAGTCGGGTCTCCATGCGAATGGCGAGGGGGAGCGCGTCTTTACTCTCAAGTCATAGTAGGGGAATCTGGCCTCGAGACGTGTTGAAGAAGGTCTCTCGAGGTCTTTCTCGGGTTGAGGCAGGACACCCTGGGGTCCCTCGACTTGTGCAGGTGACCTCAGGGGGCTTCTCATGGTGGCTCTGAGAAGTCAGGGAAACTGGAGGTGGGAGGGGCCTCTCGGCACTCCACTGGGTTTGGTGCATTGGAAGAGGGCCTCATCTCCAGTTGAGGCAGGAACCTCAGGGTTCCTCTGACTTCAGACTCCGATCGCAAGGTCCCTGCAGACTTGGGACAGGAGAGTCAGGCCTCGTCTTGGGTTGAGGCATGGAACTCCGCTTGCCTCTCGAGGTGTTCCCGGGGAGACAGGCCACTTGTCGAGCGGTATTTGGAACCTGGGGGTCTTTTCCCGACGATGCACGGGCGAGTCACTGCCCCTTCGTGTTGACTTCATTCACAGGGTGGAGTTCGAAGAGGTGTCCGGGCATCGGGTTCTTATCAAGAGGGGACCGGGAAATCGGGGTCCTTCGGAATGTGGAACCACCCACGAGGCCACGTCTGGAATGTCGTCGTGAGACCGGCCTCATCCTGAGGTGCGACCGGAAGGTCGGGAACCCCTTCCAGACAAAGCAGGGGAGTCGACCCTCCTGTCCAGATCAGGAGGGTAGAAGAGGCTCCGAGGAAGTGTTGCCGGAAAACTTCGGTGTTCCTCTCGAGGGAGACCGGGATGTCGGGGCACTTTGTGGGTCGCATCAAGGGTGACAAGTACCGTTTCGAACTCCAATTCCTAAAGTGGGACTTCTCCTGAGACGCTGTAGCGGCACAGGGCTACATCTTGCGATGACGGGGGAACCACGTGGTTTTTCTCGAGGTGTAGCAGGATTCTCGAATTACGACGGGGAATTCAGGATGCCTCTTGTGTTGGCCCAGGGAAGTCCAATCTTCCATTCGAGTTGCGAAGGAAAGCTGGGGATTGCTCTCGAGTGACTGCAGGGCCAATAGACCTCATCTAGGCTTGTGTCCAGAAGCCAGTGTTCCTCTCCAGGGGCGACAGGGATCTCGGGGTTGCATTCCAGACACACCCGGGGAGACAGGCATCCATCTCGAGTGGAAGCAAAGAACCCCGCTCTGCTCTCGAGTCGCGACGGGTATCTCTTGGAGCTCACTGGGTGGACTAAAGGGAGTCAAGCCTCCTGAGGCGTTTGGAGAGAGGTCGCGAGATTGGTCTCTAGGCCATGCAGGAGACGAAGGCCCTCATCTCGCGATGACGGGGGAGTCTTGGGGTTGTTCTCGAGCGGCGGCCCCAGTGTGCGCTTTCTCACGAGGTACGACGGCGAGGTCAGTGAGCCTCTCGTGGGGCGCCAGGGAAGTCGGGTCTCCATGCGAGTGGCGAGGGCGAGCGCCTCATTGCTCTCGAGCCATGGTAGGGTGCCGGGGACCAGCCCCGGCTGATCCAGGGTATTCGAAGGAGAGACGGCGTAGGCGAAGATCAGGAAACCACTGCTTAATTAAATGTTAATTAAGGATATAAAGAGTAATAGAATGAGGATAGCTCAGTGAGGAAATTCAGTGGAGAAAAGAGGCTGAATAATTCAGCCAGAAGGTAAGAGAAAGAACGACATGGTGAGACCAAGTTTCGGTGAACAAGGCCCGCACTTTATTTTTCAAAGTAGTTTTTATACCTTAAGTTATGCATAGAGGATAATGGGGGAAGGGGTCGAGTCTTGCAGCAAACCAGGCTTTCTTCCTGCAAACTTATCATATGCAAAAGCTTAGGTGATTTGCATCATCTTCTGGCCCGGAGGCCTGTTAACATTTTAAGACCTTTTCTTCAGAAAACTTATTTTTCTCTAAAGGTGGTTGGTCAGGAGCCACCCTCCAAAAAAGCATTAGATAAAGTTGCATTCCTACAGAGCAAAGGTGTGGTGGGCTATAACAAGAAAAAGAATTAACTCAAGGGTCCCAGGTTACAAACATTAAAGCTACTACTTACACCAATTATATTAATCAATACACTGCCAGGGACACAGCAGGTAAGGGATATGGAAACTTAGCAGCAAACAATGGCCCAACAAGTGAAAAACCATTCACCAATACAATTTCTAATCAATCTTGTAACTACTCAAAAGAATCTGTGTTTAGACAGTTTAGAACATCTCCTGCCTCTCACAGTTGGGAGGCTCTGAACAATCCCATGTGGCCGGAAAAACCTATTCAGGCAGGCTAGAGGATTTCCAAAGGAGTTTGTAGGTTAAACACTGTCACACCCAGGAATTATTAACTGGAACTGTAAGCTAACTCTTTTTTCAGAGAGAGGTAGTGGGGGAGAGCCCCCCGTAAAGTCAGAGGTTTAGGTGAAAGCACAAGCAGAAAGTAGGCAGACTCTGGTTTTGGGGGTATATGCTCGAGAATTTCCAGGGGGACTCCTGAAGCTCGATCCCGCCTTTGCGTATGCCGAGCCTCCTTCCTCATGACCTTTGTCATGGGCGGAGTTCCTCACTGGCTCCCAGCAGTGATAGAATTCCAGTGGAGCTATTCCAGATCCTGAAAGATGATGCTGTGGAAAGTGCTGCACTCAATATGCAATATGCAATATGCACTCAATATGCAATATGCCGGCTCACGGCAGTAGGGGAATCTGGCCTCGAGACGTGTTGAAGAAGGTCTCTCGAGGTCTTTCTCGGGTTGAGGCAGGACACCCTGGGGTCCCTCGACTTGTGCAGGTGACCTCAGGGGGCTTCTCATGGTGGCTCTGAGAAGTCAGGGAAACTGGAGGTGGGAGGGGCCTCTCGGCACTCCACTGGGTTTGGTGCATTGGAAGAGGGCCTCATCTCCAGTTGAGGCAGGAACCTCAGGGTTCCTCTGACTTCAGACTCCGATCGCAAGGTCCCTGCAGACTTGGGACAGGAGAGTCAGGCCTCGTCTTGGGTTGAGGCATGGAACTCCGCTTGCCTCTCGAGGTGTTCCCGGGGAGACAGGCCACTTGTCGAGCGGTATTTGGAACCTGGGGGTCTTTTCCCGACGATGCACGGGCGAGTCACTGCCCCTTCGTGTTGACTTCATTCACAGGGTGGAGTTCGAAGAGGTGTCCGGGCATCGGGTTCTTATCAAGAGGGGACCGGGAAATCGGGGTCCTTCGGAATGTGGAACCACCCACGAGGCCACGTCTGGAATGTCGTCGTGAGACCGGCCTCATCCTGAGGTGCGACCGGAAGGTCGGGAACCCCTTCCAGACAAAGCAGGGGAGTCGACCCTCCTGTCCAGATCAGGAGGGTAGAAGGGGCTCAGAGGAAGTGGTGCGGGAAAACCTCGGTGTTCCTCTTGAGGGAGACCGGGATGTCGGGGCACTTTGTGGGTCGCATCAAGGGTGCCAAGTACCGTTTCGACCTCCAATACCTAACGTGGGACTTCTCCTGAGACACTGTAGCGGGAAAGGGCTTCATCTTGCGATGACGGGGGAACCACGTGGATTTTCTCGAGTTGCAGCGGGATTCTCGAGTTACGACGGGGAATTCAGGATGCCTCTTGTGTTGGCCCAGGGAAGTCCAATCTTCCATTCGAGTTGCGAAGGAAAGCTGGGGATTGCTCTCGAGTGACTGCAGGGCCAATAGACCTCATCTAGGCTTGTGTCCAGAAGCCAATGTTCCTCTCCAGGGGCGAAAGGGATCTCGGGGTTGCATTCCAGACGCACCCGGGGAGACAGGCATCCATCTCGAGTGGAAGCAAAGAACCCCGCTCTGCTCTCGAGTCGCGACGGGTATCTCTTGGAGCTCACTGGGTGGACTAAAGGGAGTCAAGCCTCCTGAGGCGTTTGGAGAGAGGTCGAGAGACTGGTCTCTAGGCCATACAGGAGACGAAGGCCCTCAAGTCGCGATGACGGGGGAGGCTCGGGGTTGTTCTCGAGCGGCGGCCCCAGTGTGCGGTTTCTCGCGAGGTACGACGGCGAGGTCAGTGAGCCTCTCGTGGGGCGGCAAGGAAGTCGGGTCTCCATGCGAATGGCGAGGGGGAGCGCGTCTTTACTCTCAAGTCATAGTAGGGGAATCTGGCCTCGAGACGTGTTGAAGAAGGTCTCTCGAGGTCTTTCTCGGGTTGAGGCAGGACACCCTGGGGTCCCTCGACTTGTGCAGGTGACCTCAGGGGGCTTCTCATGGTGGCTCTGAGAAGTCAGGGAAACTGGAGGTGGGAGGGGCCTCTCGGCACTCCACTGGGTTTGGTGCATTGGAAGAGGGCCTCATCTCCAGTTGAGGCAGGAACCTCAGGGTTCCTCTGACTTCAGACTCCGATCGCAAGGTCCCTGCAGACTTGGGACAGGAGAGTCAGGCCTCGTCTTGGGTTGAGGCATGGAACTCCGCTTGCCTCTCGAGGTGTTCCCGGGGAGACAGGCCACTTGTCGAGCGGTATTTGGAACCTGGGGGTCTTTTCCCGACGATGCACGGGCGAGTCACTGCCCCTTCGTGTTGACTTCATTCACAGGGTGGAGTTCGAAGAGGTGTCCGGGCATCGGGTTCTTATCAAGAGGGGACCGGGAAATCGGGGTCCTTCGGAATGTGGAACCACCCACGAGGCCACGTCTGGAATGTCGTCGTGAGACCGGCCTCATCCTGAGGTGCGACCGGAAGGTCGGGAACCCCTTCCAGACAAAGCAGGGGAGTCGACCCTCCTGTCCAGATCAGGAGGGTAGAAGAGGCTCCGAGGAAGTGTTGCCGGAAAACTTCGGTGTTCCTCTCGAGGGAGACCGGGATGTCGGGGCACTTTGTGGGTCGCATCAAGGGTGACAAGTACCGTTTCGAACTCCAATTCCTAAAGTGGGACTTCTCCTGAGACGCTGTAGCGGCACAGGGCTACATCTTGCGATGACGGGGGAACCACGTGGTTTTTCTCGAGGTGTAGCAGGATTCTCGAATTACGACGGGGAATTCAGGATGCCTCTTGTGTTGGCCCAGGGAAGTCCAATCTTCCATTCGAGTTGCGAAGGAAAGCTGGGGATTGCTCTCGAGTGACTGCAGGGCCAATAGACCTCATCTAGGCTTGTGTCCAGAAGCCAGTGTTCCTCTCCAGGGGCGACAGGGATCTCGGGGTTGCATTCCAGACACACCCGGGGAGACAGGCATCCATCTCGAGTGGAAGCAAAGAACCCCGCTCTGCTCTCGAGTCGCGACGGGTATCTCTTGGAGCTCACTGGGTGGACTAAAGGGAGTCAAGCCTCCTGAGGCGTTTGGAGAGAGGTCGCGAGATTGGTCTCTAGGCCATGCAGGAGACGAAGGCCCTCATCTCGCGATGACGGGGGAGTCTTGGGGTTGTTCTCGAGCGGCGGCCCCAGTGTGCGCTTTCTCACGAGGTACGACGGCGAGGTCAGTGAGCCTCTCGTGGGGCGCCAGGGAAGTCGGGTCTCCATGCGAGTGGCGAGGGCGAGCGCCTCATTGCTCTCGAGCCATGGTAGGGTGCCGGGGACCAGCCCCGGCTGATCCAGGGTATTCGAAGGAGAGACGGCGTAGGCGAAGATCAGGAAACCACTGCTTAATTAAATGTTAATTAAGGATATAAAGAGTAATAGAATGAGGATAGCTCAGTGAGGAAATTCAGTGGAGAAAAGAGGCTGAATAATTCAGCCAGAAGGTAAGAGAAAGAACGACATGGTGAGACCAAGTTTCGGTGAACAAGGCCCGCACTTTATTTTTCAAAGTAGTTTTTATACCTTAAGTTATGCATAGAGGATAATGGGGGAAGGGGTCGAGTCTTGCAGCAAACCAGGCTTTCTTCCTGCAAACTTATCATATGCAAAAGCTTAGGTGATTTGCATCATCTTCTGGCCCGGAGGCCTGTTAACATTTTAAGACCTTTTCTTCAGAAAACTTATTTTTCTCTAAAGGTGGTTGGTCAGGAGCCACCCTCCAAAAAAGCATTAGATAAAGTTGCATTCCTACAGAGCAAAGGTGTGGTGGGCTATAACAAGAAAAAGAATTAACTCAAGGGTCCCAGGTTACAAACATTAAAGCTACTACTTACACCAATTATATTAATCAATACACTGCCAGGGACACAGCAGGTAAGGGATATGGAAACTTAGCAGCAAACAATGGCCCAACAAGTGAAAAACCATTCACCAATACAATTTCTAATCAATCTTGTAACTACTCAAAAGAATCTGTGTTTAGACAGTTTAGAACATCTCCTGCCTCTCACAGTTGGGAGGCTCTGAACAATCCCATGTGGCCGGAAAAACCTATTCAGGCAGGCTAGAGGATTTCCAAAGGAGTTTGTAGGTTAAACACTGTCACACCCAGGAATTATTAACTGGAACTGTAAGCTAACTCTTTTTTCAGAGAGAGGTAGTGGGGGAGAGCCCCCCGTAAAGTCAGAGGTTTAGGTGAAAGCACAAGCAGAAAGTAGGCAGACTCTGGTTTTGGGGGTATATGCTCGAGAATTTCCAGGGGGACTCCTGAAGCTCGATCCCGCCTTTGCGTATGCCGAGCCTCCTTCCTCATGACCTTTGTCATGGGCGGAGTTCCTCACTGGCTCCCAGCAGTGATAGAATTCCAGTGGAGCTATTCCAGATCCTGAAAGATGATGCTGTGGAAAGTGCTGCACTCAATATGCAATATGCAATATGCACTCAATATGCAATATGCCGGCTCACGGCAGTAGGGGAATCTGGCCTCGAGACGTGTTGAAGAAGGTCTCTCGAGGTCTTTCTCGGGTTGAGGCAGGACACCCTGGGGTCCCTCGACTTGTGCAGGTGACCTCAGGGGGCTTCTCATGGTGGCTCTGAGAAGTCAGGGAAACTGGAGGTGGGAGGGGCCTCTCGGCACTCCACTGGGTTTGGTGCATTGGAAGAGGGCCTCATCTCCAGTTGAGGCAGGAACCTCAGGGTTCCTCTGACTTCAGACTCCGATCGCAAGGTCCCTGCAGACTTGGGACAGGAGAGTCAGGCCTCGTCTTGGGTTGAGGCATGGAACTCCGCTTGCCTCTCGAGGTGTTCCCGGGGAGACAGGCCACTTGTCGAGCGGTATTTGGAACCTGGGGGTCTTTTCCCGACGATGCACGGGCGAGTCACTGCCCCTTCGTGTTGACTTCATTCACAGGGTGGAGTTCGAAGAGGTGTCCGGGCATCGGGTTCTTATCAAGAGGGGACCGGGAAATCGGGGTCCTTCGGAATGTGGAACCACCCACGAGGCCACGTCTGGAATGTCGTCGTGAGACCGGCCTCATCCTGAGGTGCGACCGGAAGGTCGGGAACCCCTTCCAGACAAAGCAGGGGAGTCGACCCTCCTGTCCAGATCAGGAGGGTAGAAGGGGCTCAGAGGAAGTGGTGCGGGAAAACCTCGGTGTTCCTCTTGAGGGAGACCGGGATGTCGGGGCACTTTGTGGGTCGCATCAAGGGTGCCAAGTACCGTTTCGACCTCCAATACCTAACGTGGGACTTCTCCTGAGACACTGTAGCGGGAAAGGGCTTCATCTTGCGATGACGGGGGAACCACGTGGATTTTCTCGAGTTGCAGCGGGATTCTCGAGTTACGACGGGGAATTCAGGATGCCTCTTGTGTTGGCCCAGGGAAGTCCAATCTTCCATTCGAGTTGCGAAGGAAAGCTGGGGATTGCTCTCGAGTGACTGCAGGGCCAATAGACCTCATCTAGGCTTGTGTCCAGAAGCCAATGTTCCTCTCCAGGGGCGAAAGGGATCTCGGGGTTGCATTCCAGACGCACCCGGGGAGACAGGCATCCATCTCGAGTGGAAGCAAAGAACCCCGCTCTGCTCTCGAGTCGCGACGGGTATCTCTTGGAGCTCACTGGGTGGACTAAAGGGAGTCAAGCCTCCTGAGGCGTTTGGAGAGAGGTCGAGAGACTGGTCTCTAGGCCATACAGGAGACGAAGGCCCTCAAGTCGCGATGACGGGGGAGGCTCGGGGTTGTTCTCGAGCGGCGGCCCCAGTGTGCGGTTTCTCGCGAGGTACGACGGCGAGGTCAGTGAGCCTCTCGTGGGGCGGCAAGGAAGTCGGGTCTCCATGCGAATGGCGAGGGGGAGCGCGTCTTTACTCTCAAGTCATAGTAGGGGAATCTGGCCTCGAGACGTGTTGAAGAAGGTCTCTCGAGGTCTTTCTCGGGTTGAGGCAGGACACCCTGGGGTCCCTCGACTTGTGCAGGTGACCTCAGGGGGCTTCTCATGGTGGCTCTGAGAAGTCAGGGAAACTGGAGGTGGGAGGGGCCTCTCGGCACTCCACTGGGTTTGGTGCATTGGAAGAGGGCCTCATCTCCAGTTGAGGCAGGAACCTCAGGGTTCCTCTGACTTCAGACTCCGATCGCAAGGTCCCTGCAGACTTGGGACAGGAGAGTCAGGCCTCGTCTTGGGTTGAGGCATGGAACTCCGCTTGCCTCTCGAGGTGTTCCCGGGGAGACAGGCCACTTGTCGAGCGGTATTTGGAACCTGGGGGTCTTTTCCCGACGATGCACGGGCGAGTCACTGCCCCTTCGTGTTGACTTCATTCACAGGGTGGAGTTCGAAGAGGTGTCCGGGCATCGGGTTCTTATCAAGAGGGGACCGGGAAATCGGGGTCCTTCGGAATGTGGAACCACCCACGAGGCCACGTCTGGAATGTCGTCGTGAGACCGGCCTCATCCTGAGGTGCGACCGGAAGGTCGGGAACCCCTTCCAGACAAAGCAGGGGAGTCGACCCTCCTGTCCAGATCAGGAGGGTAGAAGAGGCTCCGAGGAAGTGTTGCCGGAAAACTTCGGTGTTCCTCTCGAGGGAGACCGGGATGTCGGGGCACTTTGTGGGTCGCATCAAGGGTGACAAGTACCGTTTCGAACTCCAATTCCTAAAGTGGGACTTCTCCTGAGACGCTGTAGCGGCACAGGGCTACATCTTGCGATGACGGGGGAACCACGTGGTTTTTCTCGAGGTGTAGCAGGATTCTCGAATTACGACGGGGAATTCAGGATGCCTCTTGTGTTGGCCCAGGGAAGTCCAATCTTCCATTCGAGTTGCGAAGGAAAGCTGGGGATTGCTCTCGAGTGACTGCAGGGCCAATAGACCTCATCTAGGCTTGTGTCCAGAAGCCAGTGTTCCTCTCCAGGGGCGACAGGGATCTCGGGGTTGCATTCCAGACACACCCGGGGAGACAGGCATCCATCTCGAGTGGAAGCAAAGAACCCCGCTCTGCTCTCGAGTCGCGACGGGTATCTCTTGGAGCTCACTGGGTGGACTAAAGGGAGTCAAGCCTCCTGAGGCGTTTGGAGAGAGGTCGCGAGATTGGTCTCTAGGCCATGCAGGAGACGAAGGCCCTCATCTCGCGATGACGGGGGAGTCTTGGGGTTGTTCTCGAGCGGCGGCCCCAGTGTGCGCTTTCTCACGAGGTACGACGGCGAGGTCAGTGAGCCTCTCGTGGGGCGCCAGGGAAGTCGGGTCTCCATGCGAGTGGCGAGGGCGAGCGCCTCATTGCTCTCGAGCCATGGTAGGGTGCCGGGGACCAGCCCCGGCTGATCCAGGGTATTCGAAGGAGAGACGGCGTAGGCGAAGATCAGGAAACCACTGCTTAATTAAATGTTAATTAAGGATATAAAGAGTAATAGAATGAGGATAGCTCAGTGAGGAAATTCAGTGGAGAAAAGAGGCTGAATAATTCAGCCAGAAGGTAAGAGAAAGAACGACATGGTGAGACCAAGTTTCGGTGAACAAGGCCCGCACTTTATTTTTCAAAGTAGTTTTTATACCTTAAGTTATGCATAGAGGATAATGGGGGAAGGGGTCGAGTCTTGCAGCAAACCAGGCTTTCTTCCTGCAAACTTATCATATGCAAAAGCTTAGGTGATTTGCATCATCTTCTGGCCCGGAGGCCTGTTAACATTTTAAGACCTTTTCTTCAGAAAACTTATTTTTCTCTAAAGGTGGTTGGTCAGGAGCCACCCTCCAAAAAAGCATTAGATAAAGTTGCATTCCTACAGAGCAAAGGTGTGGTGGGCTATAACAAGAAAAAGAATTAACTCAAGGGTCCCAGGTTACAAACATTAAAGCTACTACTTACACCAATTATATTAATCAATACACTGCCAGGGACACAGCAGGTAAGGGATATGGAAACTTAGCAGCAAACAATGGCCCAACAAGTGAAAAACCATTCACCAATACAATTTCTAATCAATCTTGTAACTACTCAAAAGAATCTGTGTTTAGACAGTTTAGAACATCTCCTGCCTCTCACAGTTGGGAGGCTCTGAACAATCCCATGTGGCCGGAAAAACCTATTCAGGCAGGCTAGAGGATTTCCAAAGGAGTTTGTAGGTTAAACACTGTCACACCCAGGAATTATTAACTGGAACTGTAAGCTAACTCTTTTTTCAGAGAGAGGTAGTGGGGGAGAGCCCCCCGTAAAGTCAGAGGTTTAGGTGAAAGCACAAGCAGAAAGTAGGCAGACTCTGGTTTTGGGGGTATATGCTCGAGAATTTCCAGGGGGACTCCTGAAGCTCGATCCCGCCTTTGCGTATGCCGAGCCTCCTTCCTCATGACCTTTGTCATGGGCGGAGTTCCTCACTGGCTCCCAGCAGTGATAGAATTCCAGTGGAGCTATTCCAGATCCTGAAAGATGATGCTGTGGAAAGTGCTGCACTCAATATGCAATATGCAATATGCACTCAATATGCAATATGCCGGCTCACGGCAGTAGGGGAATCTGGCCTCGAGACGTGTTGAAGAAGGTCTCTCGAGGTCTTTCTCGGGTTGAGGCAGGACACCCTGGGGTCCCTCGACTTGTGCAGGTGACCTCAGGGGGCTTCTCATGGTGGCTCTGAGAAGTCAGGGAAACTGGAGGTGGGAGGGGCCTCTCGGCACTCCACTGGGTTTGGTGCATTGGAAGAGGGCCTCATCTCCAGTTGAGGCAGGAACCTCAGGGTTCCTCTGACTTCAGACTCCGATCGCAAGGTCCCTGCAGACTTGGGACAGGAGAGTCAGGCCTCGTCTTGGGTTGAGGCATGGAACTCCGCTTGCCTCTCGAGGTGTTCCCGGGGAGACAGGCCACTTGTCGAGCGGTATTTGGAACCTGGGGGTCTTTTCCCGACGATGCACGGGCGAGTCACTGCCCCTTCGTGTTGACTTCATTCACAGGGTGGAGTTCGAAGAGGTGTCCGGGCATCGGGTTCTTATCAAGAGGGGACCGGGAAATCGGGGTCCTTCGGAATGTGGAACCACCCACGAGGCCACGTCTGGAATGTCGTCGTGAGACCGGCCTCATCCTGAGGTGCGACCGGAAGGTCGGGAACCCCTTCCAGACAAAGCAGGGGAGTCGACCCTCCTGTCCAGATCAGGAGGGTAGAAGGGGCTCAGAGGAAGTGGTGCGGGAAAACCTCGGTGTTCCTCTTGAGGGAGACCGGGATGTCGGGGCACTTTGTGGGTCGCATCAAGGGTGCCAAGTACCGTTTCGACCTCCAATACCTAACGTGGGACTTCTCCTGAGACACTGTAGCGGGAAAGGGCTTCATCTTGCGATGACGGGGGAACCACGTGGATTTTCTCGAGTTGCAGCGGGATTCTCGAGTTACGACGGGGAATTCAGGATGCCTCTTGTGTTGGCCCAGGGAAGTCCAATCTTCCATTCGAGTTGCGAAGGAAAGCTGGGGATTGCTCTCGAGTGACTGCAGGGCCAATAGACCTCATCTAGGCTTGTGTCCAGAAGCCAATGTTCCTCTCCAGGGGCGAAAGGGATCTCGGGGTTGCATTCCAGACGCACCCGGGGAGACAGGCATCCATCTCGAGTGGAAGCAAAGAACCCCGCTCTGCTCTCGAGTCGCGACGGGTATCTCTTGGAGCTCACTGGGTGGACTAAAGGGAGTCAAGCCTCCTGAGGCGTTTGGAGAGAGGTCGAGAGACTGGTCTCTAGGCCATACAGGAGACGAAGGCCCTCAAGTCGCGATGACGGGGGAGGCTCGGGGTTGTTCTCGAGCGGCGGCCCCAGTGTGCGGTTTCTCGCGAGGTACGACGGCGAGGTCAGTGAGCCTCTCGTGGGGCGGCAAGGAAGTCGGGTCTCCATGCGAATGGCGAGGGGGAGCGCGTCTTTACTCTCAAGTCATAGTAGGGGAATCTGGCCTCGAGACGTGTTGAAGAAGGTCTCTCGAGGTCTTTCTCGGGTTGAGGCAGGACACCCTGGGGTCCCTCGACTTGTGCAGGTGACCTCAGGGGGCTTCTCATGGTGGCTCTGAGAAGTCAGGGAAACTGGAGGTGGGAGGGGCCTCTCGGCACTCCACTGGGTTTGGTGCATTGGAAGAGGGCCTCATCTCCAGTTGAGGCAGGAACCTCAGGGTTCCTCTGACTTCAGACTCCGATCGCAAGGTCCCTGCAGACTTGGGACAGGAGAGTCAGGCCTCGTCTTGGGTTGAGGCATGGAACTCCGCTTGCCTCTCGAGGTGTTCCCGGGGAGACAGGCCACTTGTCGAGCGGTATTTGGAACCTGGGGGTCTTTTCCCGACGATGCACGGGCGAGTCACTGCCCCTTCGTGTTGACTTCATTCACAGGGTGGAGTTCGAAGAGGTGTCCGGGCATCGGGTTCTTATCAAGAGGGGACCGGGAAATCGGGGTCCTTCGGAATGTGGAACCACCCACGAGGCCACGTCTGGAATGTCGTCGTGAGACCGGCCTCATCCTGAGGTGCGACCGGAAGGTCGGGAACCCCTTCCAGACAAAGCAGGGGAGTCGACCCTCCTGTCCAGATCAGGAGGGTAGAAGAGGCTCCGAGGAAGTGTTGCCGGAAAACTTCGGTGTTCCTCTCGAGGGAGACCGGGATGTCGGGGCACTTTGTGGGTCGCATCAAGGGTGACAAGTACCGTTTCGAACTCCAATTCCTAAAGTGGGACTTCTCCTGAGACGCTGTAGCGGCACAGGGCTACATCTTGCGATGACGGGGGAACCACGTGGTTTTTCTCGAGGTGTAGCAGGATTCTCGAATTACGACGGGGAATTCAGGATGCCTCTTGTGTTGGCCCAGGGAAGTCCAATCTTCCATTCGAGTTGCGAAGGAAAGCTGGGGATTGCTCTCGAGTGACTGCAGGGCCAATAGACCTCATCTAGGCTTGTGTCCAGAAGCCAGTGTTCCTCTCCAGGGGCGACAGGGATCTCGGGGTTGCATTCCAGACACACCCGGGGAGACAGGCCTCCATCTCGAGTGGAAGCAAAGAACCCCGCTCTGCTCTCGAGTCGCGACGGGTATCTCTTGGAGCTCACTGGGTGGACTAAAGGGAGTCAAGCCTCCTGAGGCGTTTGGAGAGAGGTCGCGAGATTGGTCTCTAGGCCATGCAGGAGACGAAGGCCCTCATCTCGCGATGACGGGGGAGTCTTGGGGTTGTTCTCGAGCGGCGGCCCCAGTGTGCGCTTTCTCACGAGGTACGACGGCGAGGTCAGTGAGCCTCTCGTGGGGCGCCAGGGAAGTCGGGTCTCCATGCGAGTGGCGAGGGCGAGCGCGTCATTGCTCTCGAGCCATGGTAGGGTGCCGGGGACCAGCCCCGGCTGATCCAGGGTATTCGAAGGAGAGACGGCGTAGGCGAAGATCAGGAAACCACTGCTTAATTAAATGTTAATTAAGGATATAAAGAGTAATAGAATGAGGATAGCTCAGTGAGGAAATTCAGTGGAGAAAAGAGGCTGAATAATTCAGCCAGAAGGTAAGAGAAAGAACGACATGGTGAGACCAAGTTTCGGTGAACAAGGCCCGCACTTTATTTTTCAAAGTAGTTTTTATACCTTAAGTTATGCATAGAGGATAATGGGGGAAGGGGTCGAGTCTTGCAGCAAACCAGGCTTTCTTCCTGCAAACTTATCATATGCAAAAGCTTAGGTGATTTGCATCATCTTCTGGCCCGGAGGCCTGTTAACATTTTAAGACCTTTTCTTCAGAAAACTTATTTTTCTCTAAAGGTGGTTGGTCAGGAGCCACCCTCCAAAAAAGCATTAGATAAAGTTGCATTCCTACAGAGCAAAGGTGTGGTGGGCTATAACAAGAAAAAGAATTAACTCAAGGGTCCCAGGTTACAAACATTAAAGCTACTACTTACACCAATTATATTAATCAATACACTGCCAGGGACACAGCAGGTAAGGGATATGGAAACTTAGCAGCAAACAATGGCCCAACAAGTGAAAAACCATTCACCAATACAATTTCTAATCAATCTTGTAACTACTCAAAAGAATCTGTGTTTAGACAGTTTAGAACATCTCCTGCCTCTCACAGTTGGGAGGCTCTGAACAATCCCATGTGGCCGGAAAAACCTATTCAGGCAGGCTAGAGGATTTCCAAAGGAGTTTGTAGGTTAAACACTGTCACACCCAGGAATTATTAACTGGAACTGTAAGCTAACTCTTTTTTCAGAGAGAGGTAGTGGGGGAGAGCCCCCCGTAAAGTCAGAGGTTTAGGTGAAAGCACAAGCAGAAAGTAGGCAGACTCTGGTTTTGGGGGTATATGCTCGAGAATTTCCAGGGGGACTCCTGAAGCTCGATCCCGCCTTTGCGTATGCCGAGCCTCCTTCCTCATGACCTTTGTCATGGGCGGAGTTCCTCACTGGCTCCCAGCAGTGATAGAATTCCAGTGGAGCTATTCCAGATCCTGAAAGATGATGCTGTGGAAAGTGCTGCACTCAATATGCAATATGCAATATGCACTCAATATGCAATATGCCGGCTCACGGCAGTAGGGGAATCTGGCCTCGAGACGTGTTGAAGAAGGTCTCTCGAGGTCTTTCTCGGGTTGAGGCAGGACACCCTGGGGTCCCTCGACTTGTGCAGGTGACCTCAGGGGGCTTCTCATGGTGGCTCTGAGAAGTCAGGGAAACTGGAGGTGGGAGGGGCCTCTCGGCACTCCACTGGGTTTGGTGCATTGGAAGAGTGCTGGGGACCAGCCCCAGCTGATCCAGGGTATTCGAAGGAGAGACGGCCTAGGCGACTATTTATATGCTAATTAGAGATATAGAGAACAATAGAATGAGGATAGCTCAGTAGGAAAATTCAGTGGAGAAAAGAAGCTGAGTAGCTTGGTTTACGCGGGAGACCAATAAAACTTCAAGACAAGAAGTTTGCACCACTGACGTAGGCCGCAGGCGCCCTCTCGAATAGCGGAAGGTGTCTCACCCTAGACACCTTCTCGAGTGGGTCTTAGAAGCCCAGGCATGATTAGTCAGCGTGGTGGGTTCCGCGCTCCAGATGGAGACTCAGCTGGAAGTTAAAGGGAAGAATGACATGGGGAGACCAAGCGTTGGTGAGCAAGGCCCGTAGCTTTATTTTTAACAGGGGCTTTTATACCCTAAGTTACACATAGAGGATAATAGGGGATGCAAAGTCAGCAGTCTTTGGTTCTTATCAAAAACCAAGGTTTCTTTCCTGCAAATGTATCGTATACAAATGGTTTAGGTGATTTACATCATCTTCTGGCCAGAAGGCCTACTAACATTTTATGACTCTTGACAAGGACTTATCAACAAAGACTTACTTTCTCTAAGAGTAATTATTTCAAGGTTTGGCACCATCTTCCAAAGATAAAATTGCATTCCTATAGGGCGGATGTGTAATGGGTTTACAACAAAGAAAGAATTTATTACCTTAAGGGTCTAAAGTTACTAACACCAAGGCCACTACTTATTTTTTCTACATACCCACTATTAATTGATACATATTCAAGGATACAATTCAGGGGATGTGAAAACTTGGCAACAAGCATTGACTCATCAATGAAATCCTTTACTAGTTTATTCTGACAGTTTTTAACTCTCTGAGAGGCTCTAAGCTATTTGAATATCTTAAGCTTCCCATGCCTCTCCTGGGAGACTGTAAACAATCGTATGCATACCTGCAGGAGTCCGGGTAAACTTGTCAGGCGAGTTAGAGAGCCATCAGAGGGGTTTGGATTTAAACACTCCTAATTGCCCAGGAACTTTATTAATTGGAGCTGTAAGTTAACTCTTTGACACAGAGAGAGAGAGACGGTGGTAGGGGACAGCCCCCAGTAAAGTCAGAGGTGAGAGCACAAAGCAATAAAGTAGGCAGACTCTGGTTTTTTGGGGGAAAATGCTCGAGAATATCCGGGGGGACTCCTGAGGCTCGATCCCGCCTTTGCGTATGCCGAGCCTCCTTCCTCATGACCTTTGTCACGAGTGGAATGCCTCACCGGCTCCCCGCATCTCCCCCTTTTTTATTTCTTAAAACAGCCAGATGTAGCTCAGTCGCGAGCCTCTGAATGCTCTGCCGAAGAATCCTGACAATACAAGGAAGAATGATTATTAGAAATAAAATTAAAACAGCCAAGGTAGCGTAGCCGAGGAAGGTAGACAGAATATTTTTTCCTGAAATGTAGTTAGAGAAAGTATGGAAGAAATCATTTGCTGTTCCAGCGGCAGTAAAATCTAATCGGGAGTGTTCCAGGGTTGCTATTTGATTGTGAAGTTTCCCTAAGTCTAAGCTAATGTCAGAGCTGTTCCAAATACCTGAAATATGGTTTTTAATCTTTTCCCATTCAAAATCTGTCTCATTTACTTTCAGGGGTGTTACACATATCCACCGGTAGTCAGCATGACAGGACAATGCCATTTTCACCTTTAAAGCCTGCAATTCAGTCCCAATATGTATTACTGCTTCCTCTAGGGCATCTACCCTCATTTCTAATTTCCTGTCTATAGCTTCCTGTGTTGCCAATGCTAAAGAAACATTTTTGGACATAGAATCAACATATTGAGCAGTATGTACTTGTTGAGTCAATGATATTGCTGCCACAGTAACAGAAGTAATTGCACTTATCAATGCTGCTATTCCCAAGATAAGTAAGCCCACAAACCGTCGTGTTCGCATTAAATCCTGCAGTTGTTGTAATACAGCAAGAGCATAATTCAATAAGTGGTTACATCATAAGATAAGGTGGACGTTGTAACATTACAAAGGAGCAAACATTATATTGAGGATTTAAACAAGATGAGAGCATACATTTGTTCACAACACCACCACAAAGGAGCAAACATTATATTGAGGATTTAAACAAGATGAAACAAGGAGCAGCTGTAGGCATCGGCTCGGCGGAGCAGTGTCCGCAGCATCAGGAGGCAGAACGCGAACGGCAGGTTGTGGGCCGAGGCGTCTACGGCGGGCGGAGGGGCGGGGTTCGCGGACTCGGGCTAGCCGCGCCGCTTGGGCTCGGGGCGTTTTCCTGTCGCCGGCGGCGGGAGCGCGCTGGTCTGGACTGCACTGCGCGGGCGCGCTTTCCTCTCTGGCCCTCACTCGCCGCACAGACTTCTTTGCTCTAGGTCTCGGGGTGCAGCAAGGAGGGTGCAGGGCGCCGCTGGCGGCGGAGAGAGCTGGCTGGGGGAGGGGGAGCGAGCGAGTGCGCGCGCCGCGAACCTGGTCTTTGGGGAATGTGACATGACGAATTTTTCTGAGATCCAAATCGGAGAATCTGCATTCTGTAGAAATATATAAGCATACCCTCTCCCACAAGTTAGCAACACATCTGGCCCTTTTCACTCTCCAGTAAGGAGGTCTTTTTACTTGACCAGGGGCCGAGTGGTAGCCTGTAATTCAGGCATCTAGTGTCTCATCATTGTAGTCTGCCCCTGTGTGTTTACGTTTAAGTGATTAATTACAATTTGGACATAACTTTACTATTTGTCCAGCTGTTTTCCTAGGGATATGTTAATTTAGGTCTAATGTTTAGTTTAGGTCTCTGTATAAATTTAAATAATAAATGTATAAGCTCCTTATCTCATTTTGGTATACAGACATACCTAAATGTAAAATGTATTTATATATGTATTTATATATGGCAACAAGTATAAACTTATTGACATATAATATATATAAATCAATATACTTGAATTAATCTTTATAATTAATATATTAATTAATATATATTACAGCAATACAACACATACACAGCTAATACCAACCAACACAAACCAATGTACTGCAATAATGCATGTCACACATATACAATTATACAGTATATAGAACATATATCATCACAGCACACCAATCCATACCAATTAATATCAGCCACACACATTATATTACTGCAATATACATTTAATTATACAGTATATATATATGTATATATAGTATACATATTAATTTATATACAAATTAAGTATAGATCTATAAGTAGAATTAGGTATACCTTTATTATATTTTATTTATACCCATACCTAATTAGGCAAACTGTAATTAGGCAAATATATTTATATTATGTATTTATAACAATATATAAAGTATTGTTAAATGTACCACCTGTATAGCATCCCCACCTCACATACCACTTTCTCTAATCCCACCAACTCATTTTCAGTAGTATGTGTTGGCCAGGAGCTGTAATTTCCTGCACCCAAAAGGCTAGATCACTAGATCCAAATGTTTCGTGGCTCTTAACTTGAGAAGTCAAGTTTTTTCTTGTCTGATAATAAGGTAAAAGCAAAGGCTGTGTTACTCTTTGACCTTTATTAATTTGTACAGTTTTGGTAGGCGGTGATATCAAGACTTTAATTTCTCAATATAATCAGAATCTACTACACCATGCACCACCGAATTTTTTTTTTTTTTTGAAAAGAAAGCGAGCTATGCCCCAGGACAGATCTTACAATGTCCAAAGGTAGGGGGCCAGCCACTCCCGTTGGAATTGGAGTAAGCGGCACATCAGGGGTTAATATTGTTGCTAAATCCCCTTGCGGTTTCGCTTTTCTCCTAGCCTGGGTGAGACCCCCCCTGAGGGGGTTTTCTCTAAGAAGCATGCTCTGCATATTGTGCACGCAGTCTGTTTTAAAAGCTCCACTGTTCAAAAAACTTTTTATCTTCCTCAGGCTTAGGCAACGTTTTGAGAGGCTTTGGGGGCAAAGTGGGGAACTCCTGGGTCCTGGGAGGCACCAACAGAGGTGGTGGCGATCACCTTAAATCAGAAAGTGGTGGATAAGTTTTTTAAAGGTTTGCGCAGAGGGGGAGGGAGCTCGCCAGGGCGCTCGGCCGCAGCGTCCTGTAAGCCCTCTCCTTCCTCGGGAGGTAAAGCACTTTCTCCCTCCTTTTTTTTTTTTTTTTTTTTTCCCCAATAGCAGAAATTATGATCTATGCAGAAAGTGGAGACTCACCACCATCTACCGCTATAGCCTCCCTCAAAGGCTATTTAACAGCCTCATGACAGGGGTCCAGGACATTTTTAATCATATTTCACAGAGCCAATAAACATTTGTCTATTCTTAGATGCAGAGAAACCCATTTTTTAATTTTTTTTTTTTTTGAGAATATTTTTATTTATTTTGTACCTTCTTTACCCTATCTAAACTGCAGAGGGGACTAGAAAAGAAGCCTCAAGGTGAGGATCAAATTTATCCTTGGGACTAGAGAAAACCCTTCTCCGGGAAACTCCTAGAGGAGGCCCTTTACCCCCACACGGAGGAGGAGGCATGGAGGGATGGGAGCGTCCCGTATTTCTCTTCTCCTGCTCCGGAGATCCTTTAACTGTTTGGTGACTAAATCTTACAAACTGTCTGATCGGGGATGTTTCCCTCAAGCTCCTAGGAGCGGATGGTCTGACAGGGGAAGTTTCTCTTAGGCCTTTTGGGGCATCTTTGTTTAAGAGATGCCAATCTCCATCAGAGTGATATTTAGTTGTTATCTCGCCTAAATTCTCTTTTTCTTTTGGGGAAGGCTGATCTTGTTCCTCATCCCTATCTTTAAGTTGTTCCTGAGTAGTCACAGCTGCTAACATTTTTCTTAGTTGCCGATAGTCAGGCGGGTCTTCGTTTTTCTCATTTTCCTCAGGTTTAACTACAGTTTCGACCTCATTTTCCTCTTTAAAAGTTACTCTTTTAGATTCAGGGGCAGGTTTAGCTACAGCATTTTCTTCACTATCACTTTTAAGATGTACTTTTTCTGAATCTGGGGCAGGGTCTAAGACATCTCTAATGATATTCCATAAGGAAAAGGCGTCATTAGGCACCTTTTCTGAGCCATGTTCTGCATGGTAAGTTTTTAACTGTTTTCCTACTTTTTCCCAGACATCTAAGTTAACAGAGCCTTCGTCTGGAAACCAGGGACAGTGCTCTTGTACAAATGAAAGAAATGATTGAATGGCAGATTTTTTAACTTTAATTCCTCTTTTACCTAATAACTGTAAAATTACTCCTATAAAGAGCTGTCTTTCATTTGATTCAGTATTACCCATGTCAGAAAATTAAGTATAGTAAAAGATTTTGCTTTTAGCTATCAAAAGATTAGGCCTTTTTTGTCAGCCTTTTTAGAAATCGTTTTTTCTCTCTAACTCTTCAACACTTTCAACACTTCCCACTCCTCTCTCCCTGTCTATTCTACAGGGGGGTCTGCAGCACCCTAAGTGGGGTCCTATCCGTCCCGAAAACTCAACACTGGGGGAATGGGGTTGGGGACTTACCTTCGAAATCCCTGTATCGGGCGCCACCTGCCGAGGACCAGCCCCAGCTGATCCAGGGTATTCGAAGGAGAGACGGCCTAGGCGACTATTTATATGCTAATTAGAGATATAGAGAACAATAGAATGAGGATAGCTCAGTAGGAAAATTCAGTGGAGAAAAGAAGCTGAGTAGCTTGGTTTACGCGGGAGACCAATAAAACTTCAAGACAAGAAGTTTGCACCACTGACGTAGGCCGCAGGCGCCCTCTCGAATAGCGGAAGGTGTCTCACCCTAGACACCTTCTCGAGTGGGTCTTAGAAGCCCAGGCATGATTAGTCAGCGTGGTGGGTTCCGCGCTCCAGATGGAGACTCAGCTGGAAGTTAAAGGGAAGAATGACATGGGGAGACCAAGCGTTGGTGAGCAAGGCCCGTAGCTTTATTTTTAACAGGGGCTTTTATACCCTAAGTTACACATAGAGGATAATAGGGGATGCAAAGTCAGCAGTCTTTGGTTCTTATCAAAAACCAAGGTTTCTTTCCTGCAAATGTATCGTATACAAATGGTTTAGGTGATTTACATCATCTTCTGGCCAGAAGGCCTACTAACATTTTATGACTCTTGACAAGGACTTATCAACAAAGACTTACTTTCTCTAAGAGTAATTATTTCAAGGTTTGGCACCATCTTCCAAAGATAAAATTGCATTCCTATAGGGCGGATGTGTAATGGGTTTACAACAAAGAAAGAATTTATTACCTTAAGGGTCTAAAGTTACTAACACCAAGGCCACTACTTATTTTTTCTACATACCCACTATTAATTGATACATATTCAAGGATACAATTCAGGGGATGTGAAAACTTGGCAACAAGCATTGACTCATCAATGAAATCCTTTACTAGTTTATTCTGACAGTTTTTAACTCTCTGAGAGGCTCTAAGCTATTTGAATATCTTAAGCTTCCCATGCCTCTCCTGGGAGACTGTAAACAATCGTATGCATAGCTGCAGGAGTCCGGGTAAACTTGTCAGGCGAGTTAGAGAGCCATCAGAGGGGTTTGGATTTAAACACTCCTAATTGCCCAGGAACTTTATTAATTGGAGCTGTAAGTTAACTCTTTGACACAGAGAGAGAGAGACGGTGGTAGGGGACAGCCCCCAGTAAAGTCAGAGGTGAGAGCACAAAGCAATAAAGTAGGCAGACTCTGGTTTTTTGGGGGAAAATGCTCGAGAATATCCGGGGGGACTCCTGAGGCTCGATCCCGCCTTTGCGTATGCCGAGCCTCCTTCCTCATGACCTTTGTCACGAGTGGAATGCCTCACCGGCTCCCCGCAGAAGAGGGCCTCATCACCAGTTGAGGCAGGAACCTCAGGGTTCCTCTGACTTCAGACTCCGATCGCAAGGTCCCTGCAGACTTGGGACAGGAGAGTCAGGCCTCGTCTTGGGTTGAGGCATGGAACTCCGCTTGCCTCTCGAGGTGTTCCCGGGGAGACAGGCCACTTGTCGAGCGGTATTTGGAACCTGGGGGTCTTTTCCCGACGATGCACGGGCGAGTCACTGCCCCTTCGTGTTGACTTCATTCACAGGGTGGAGTTCGAAGAGGTGTCCGGGCATCGGGTTCTTATCAAGAGGGCACCGGGAAATCGGGGTCCTTCGGAACGTGGAACCACCCACGAGGCCACGTCTGGAATGTCGTCGTGAGACCGGCCTCATCCTGAGGTGCGACCGGAAGGTCGGGAACCCCTTCCAGACAAAGCAGGGGAGTCGACCCTCCTGTCCAGATCAGGAGGGTAGAAGAGGCTCAGAGGAAGTGTTGCCGGAAAACTTCGGTGTTCCTCTCGAGGGAGACCGGGATGTCGGGGCACTTTGTGGGTCGCATCAAGGGTGACAAGTACCGTTTCGAACTCCAATTCCTAAAGTGGGACTTCTCCTGAGACGCTGTAGCGGCACAGGGCTACATCTTGCGATGACGGGGGAACCACGTGGTTTTTCTCGAGGTGTAGCAGGATTCTCGAATTACGACGGGGAATTCAGGATGCCTCTTGTGTTGGCCCAGGGAAGTCCAATCTTCCATTCGAGTTGCGAAGGAAAGCTGGGGATTGCTCTCGAGTGACTGCAGGGCCAATAGACCTCATCTAGGCTTGTGTCCAGAAGCCAGTGTTCCTCTCCAGGGGCGACAGGGATCTCGGGGTTGCATTCCAGACACACCCGGGGAGACAGGCATCCATCTCGAGTGGAAGCAAAGAACCCCGCTCTGCTCTCGAGTCGCGACGGGTATCTCTTGGAGCTCACTGGGTGGACTAAAGGGAGTCAAGCCTCCTGAGGCGTTTGGAGAGAGGTCGCGAGATTGGTCTCTAGGCCATGCAGGAGACGAAGGCCCTCATCTCGCGATGACGGGGGAGTCTTGGGGTTGTTCTCGAGCGGCGGCCCCAGTGTGCGCTTTCTCACGAGGTACGACGGCGAGGTCAGTGAGCCTCTCGTGGGGCGCCAGGGAAGTCGGGTCTCCATGCGAGTGGCGAGGGCGAGCGCGTCATTGCTCTCGAGCCATGGTAGGGTGCCGGGGACCAGCCCCGGCTGATCCAGGGTATTCGAAGGAGAGACGGCGTAGGCGAAGATCAGGAAACCACTGCTTAATTAAATGTTAATTAAGGATATAAAGAGTAATAGAATGAGGATAGCTCAGTGAGGAAATTCAGTGGAGAAAAGAGGCTGAATAATTCAGCCAGAAGGTAAGAGAAAGAACGACATGGTGAGACCAAGTTTCGGTGAACAAGGCCCGCACTTTATTTTTCAAAGTAGTTTTTATACCTTAAGTTATGCATAGAGGATAATGGGGGAAGGGGTCGAGTCTTGCAGCAAACCAGGCTTTCTTCCTGCAAACTTATCATATGCAAAAGCTTAGGTGATTTGCATCATCTTCTGGCCCGGAGGCCTGTTAACATTTTAAGACCTTTTCTTCAGAAAACTTATTTTTCTCTAAAGGTGGTTGGTCAGGAGCCACCCTCCAAAAAAGCATTAGATAAAGTTGCATTCCTACAGAGCAAAGGTGTGGTGGGCTATAACAAGAAAAAGAATTAACTCAAGGGTCCCAGGTTACAAACATTAAAGCTACTACTTACACCAATTATATTAATCAATACACTGCCAGGGACACAGCAGGTAAGGGATATGGAAACTTAGCAGCAAACAATGGCCCAACAAGTGAAAAACCATTCACCAATACAATTTCTAATCAATCTTGTAACTCCTCAAAAGAATCTGTGTTTAGACAGTTTAGAACATCTCCTGCCTCTCACAGTTGGGAGGCTCTGAACAATCACATGTGGCCGGAAAAACCTATTCAGGCAGGCTAGAGGATTTCCAAAGGAGTTTGTAGGTTAAACACTGTCACACCCAGGAATTATTAACTGGAACTGTAAGCTAACTCTTTTTTCAGAGAGAGGTAGTGGGGGAGAGCCCCCCGTAAAGTCAGAGGTTTAGGTGAAAGCACAAGCAGAAAGTAGGCAGACTCTGGTTTTGGGGGTATATGCTCGAGAATTTCCAGGGGGACTCCTGAAGCTCGATCCCGCCTTTGCGTATGCCGAGCCTCCTTCCTCATGACCTTTGTCATGGGCGGAGTTCCTCACTGGCTCCCAGCAGTGATAGAATTCCAGTGGAGCTATTCCAGATCCTGAAAGATGATGCTGTGGAAAGTGCTGCACTCAATATGCAATATGCAATATGCACTCAATATGCAATATGCCGGCTCACGGCAGTAGGGGAATCTGGCCTCGAGACGTGTTGAAGAAGGTCTCTCGAGGTCTTTCTCGGGTTGAGGCAGGACACCCTGGGGTCCCTCGACTTGTGCAGGTGACCTCAGGGGGCTTCTCATGGTGGCTCTGAGAAGTCAGGGAAACTGGAGGTGGGAGGGGCCTCTCGGCACTCCACTGGGTTTGGTGCATTGGAAGAGTGCTGGGGACCAGCCCCAGCTGATCCAGGGTATTCGAAGGAGAGACGGCCTAGGCGACTATTTATATGCTAATTAGAGATATAGAGAACAATAGAATGAGGATAGCTCAGTAGGAAAATTCAGTGGAGAAAAGAAGCTGAGTAGCTTGGTTTACGCGGGAGACCAATAAAACTTCAAGACAAGAAGTTTGCACCACTGACGTAGGCCGCAGGCGCCCTCTCGAATAGCGGAAGGTGTCTCACCCTAGACACCTTCTCGAGTGGGTCTTAGAAGCCCAGGCATGATTAGTCAGCGTGGTGGGTTCCGCGCTCCAGATGGAGACTCAGCTGGAAGTTAAAGGGAAGAATGACATGGGGAGACCAAGCGTTGGTGAGCAAGGCCCGTAGCTTTATTTTTAACAGGGGCTTTTATACCCTAAGTTACACATAGAGGATAATAGGGGATGCAAAGTCAGCAGTCTTTGGTTCTTATCAAAAACCAAGGTTTCTTTCCTGCAAATGTATCGTATACAAATGGTTTAGGTGATTTACATCATCTTCTGGCCAGAAGGCCTACTAACATTTTATGACTCTTGACAAGGACTTATCAACAAAGACTTACTTTCTCTAAGAGTAATTATTTCAAGGTTTGGCACCATCTTCCAAAGATAAAATTGCATTCCTATAGGGCGGATGTGTAATGGGTTTACAACAAAGAAAGAATTTATTACCTTAAGGGTCTAAAGTTACTAACACCAAGGCCACTACTTATTTTTTCTACATACCCACTATTAATTGATACATATTCAAGGATACAATTCAGGGGATGTGAAAACTTGGCAACAAGCATTGACTCATCAATGAAATCCTTTACTAGTTTATTCTGACAGTTTTTAACTCTCTGAGAGGCTCTAAGCTATTTGAATATCTTAAGCTTCCCATGCCTCTCCTGGGAGACTGTAAACAATCGTATGCATAGCTGCAGGAGTCCGGGTAAACTTGTCAGGCGAGTTAGAGAGCCATCAGAGGGGTTTGGATTTAAACACTCCTAATTGCCCAGGAACTTTATTAATTGGAGCTGTAAGTTAACTCTTTGACACAGAGAGAGAGAGACGGTGGTAGGGGACAGCCCCCAGTAAAGTCAGAGGTGAGAGCACAAAGCAATAAAGTAGGCAGACTCTGGTTTTTTGGGGGAAAATGCTCGAGAATATCCGGGGGGACTCCTGAGGCTCGATCCCGCCTTTGCGTATGCCGAGCCTCCTTCCTCATGACCTTTGTCACGAGTGGAATGCCTCACCGGCTCCCCGCATCTCCCCCTTTTTTATTTCTTAAAACAGCCAGATGTAGCTCAGTCGCGAGCCTCTGAATGCTCTGCCGAAGAATCCTGACAATACAAGGAAGAATGATTATTAGAAATAAAATTAAAACAGCCAAGGTAGCGTAGCCGAGGAAGGTAGACAGAATATTTTTTCCTGAAATGTAGTTAGA
This sequence comes from Bos taurus, assembly GCF_002263795.3. Taxonomy (NCBI): domain Eukaryota; kingdom Metazoa; phylum Chordata; class Mammalia; order Artiodactyla; family Bovidae; genus Bos; species Bos taurus. Next base: position 10,313 of record NW_020191637.1, on the reverse strand, counting down.
GAAAGTATGGAAGAAATCATTTGCTGTTCCAGCGGCAGTAAAATCTAATCGGGAGTGTTCCAGGGTTGCTATTTGATTGTGAAGTTTCCCTAAGTCTAAGCTAATGTCAGAGCTGTTCCAAATACCTGAAATATGGTTTTTAATCTTTTCCCATTCAAAATCTGTCTCATTTACTTTCAGGGGTGTTACACATATCCACCGGTAGTCAGCATGACAGGACAATGCCATTTTCACCTTTAAAGCCTGCAATTCAGTCCCAATATGTATTACTGCTTCCTCTAGGGCATCTACCCTCATTTCTAATTTCCTGTCTATAGCTTCCTGTGTTGCCAATGCTAAAGAAACATTTTTGGACATAGAATCAACATATTGAGCAGTATGTACTTGTTGAGTCAATGATATTGCTGCCACAGTAACAGAAGTAATTGCACTTATCAATGCTGCTATTCCCAAGATAAGTAAGCCCACAAACCGTCGTGTTCGCATTAAATCCTGCAGTTGTTGTAATACAGCAAGAGCATAATTCAATAAGTGGTTACATCATAAGATAAGGTGGACGTTGTAACATTACAAAGGAGCAAACATTATATTGAGGATTTAAACAAGATGAGAGCATACATTTGTTCACAACACCACCACAAAGGAGCAAACATTATATTGAGGATTTAAACAAGATGAAACAAGGAGCAGCTGTAGGCATCGGCTCGGCGGAGCAGTGTCCGCAGCATCAGGAGGCAGAACGCGAACGGCAGGTTGTGGGCCGAGGCGTCTACGGCGGGCGGAGGGGCGGGGTTCGCGGACTCGGGCTAGCCGCGCCGCTTGGGCTCGGGGCGTTTTCCTGTCGCCGGCGGCGGGAGCGCGCTGGTCTGGACTGCACTGCGCGGGCGCGCTTTCCTCTCTGGCCCTCACTCGCCGCACAGACTTCTTTGCTCTAGGTCTCGGGGTGCAGCAAGGAGGGTGCAGGGCGCCGCTGGCGGCGGAGAGAGCTGGCTGGGGGAGGGGGAGCGAGCGAGTGCGCGCGCCGCGAACCTGGTCTTTGGGGAATGTGACATGACGAATTTTTCTGAGATCCAAATCGGAGAATCTGCATTCTGTAGAAATATATAAGCATACCCTCTCCCACAAGTTAGCAACACATCTGGCCCTTTTCACTCTCCAGTAAGGAGGTCTTTTTACTTGACCAGGGGCCGAGTGGTAGCCTGTAATTCAGGCATCTAGTGTCTCATCATTGTAGTCTGCCCCTGTGTGTTTACGTTTAAGTGATTAATTACAATTTGGACATAACTTTACTATTTGTCCAGCTGTTTTCCTAGGGATATGTTAATTTAGGTCTAATGTTTAGTTTAGGTCTCTGTATAAATTTAAATAATAAATGTATAAGCTCCTTATCTCATTTTGGTATACAGACATACCTAAATGTAAAATGTATTTATATATGTATTTATATATGGCAACAAGTATAAACTTATTGACATATAATATATATAAATCAATATACTTGAATTAATCTTTATAATTAATATATTAATTAATATATATTACAGCAATACAACACATACACAGCTAATACCAACCAACACAAACCAATGTACTGCAATAATGCATGTCACACATATACAATTATACAGTATATAGAACATATATCATCACAGCACACCAATCCATACCAATTAATATCAGCCACACACATTATATTACTGCAATATACATTTAATTATACAGTATATATATATGTATATATAGTATACATATTAATTTATATACAAATTAAGTATAGATCTATAAGTAGAATTAGGTATACCTTTATTATATTTTATTTATACCCATACCTAATTAGGCAAACTGTAATTAGGCAAATATATTTATATTATGTATTTATAACAATATATAAAGTATTGTTAAATGTACCACCTGTATAGCATCCCCACCTCACATACCACTTTCTCTAATCCCACCAACTCATTTTCAGTAGTATGTGTTGGCCAGGAGCTGTAATTTCCTGCACCCAAAAGGCTAGATCACTAGATCCAAATGTTTCGTGGCTCTTAACTTGAGAAGTCAAGTTTTTTCTTGTCTGATAATAAGGTAAAAGCAAAGGCTGTGTTACTCTTTGACCTTTATTAATTTGTACAGTTTTGGTAGGCGGTGATATCAAGACTTTAATTTCTCAATATAATCAGAATCTACTACACCATGCACCACCGAATTTTTTTTTTTTTTTTTTTTTTGAAAAGAAAGCGAGCTATGCCCCAGGACAGATCTTACAATGTCCAAAGGTAGGGGGCCAGCCACTCCCGTTGGAATTGGAGTAAGCGGCACATCAGGGGTTAATATTGTTGCTAAATCCCCTTGCGGTTTCGCTTTTCTCCTAGCCTGGGTGAGACCCCCCCTGAGGGGGTTTTCTCTAAGAAGCATGCTCTGCATATTGTGCACGCAGTCTGTTTTAAAAGCTCCACTGTTCAAAAAACTTTTTATCTTCCTCAGGCTTAGGCAACGTTTTGAGAGGCTTTGGGGGCAAAGTGGGGAACTCCTGGGTCCTGGGAGGCACCAACAGAGGTGGTGGCGATCACCTTAAATCAGAAAGTGGTGGATAAGTTTTTTAAAGGTTTGCGCAGAGGGGGAGGGAGCTCGCCAGGGCGCTCGGCCGCAGCGTCCTGTAAGCCCTCTCCTTCCTCGGGAGGTAAAGCACTTTCTCCCTCCTTTTTTTTTTTTTTTTTTTTCCCCAATAGCAGAAATTATGATCTATGCAGAAAGTGGAGACTCACCACCATCTACCGCTATAGCCTCCCTCAAAGGCTATTTAACAGCCTCATGACAGGGGTCCAGGACATTTTTAATCATATTTCACAGAGCCAATAAACATTTGTCTATTCTTAGATGCAGAGAAACCCATTTTTTAATTTTTTTTTTTTTTGAGAATATTTTTATTTATTTTGTACCTTCTTTACCCTATCTAAACTGCAGAGGGGACTAGAAAAGAAGCCTCAAGGTGAGGATCAAATTTATCCTTGGGACTAGAGAAAACCCTTCTCCGGGAAACTCCTAGAGGAGGCCCTTTACCCCCACACGGAGGAGGAGGCATGGAGGGATGGGAGCGTCCCGTATTTCTCTTCTCCTGCTCCGGAGATCCTTTAACTGTTTGGTGACTAAATCTTACAAACTGTCTGATCGGGGATGTTTCCCTCAAGCTCCTAGGAGCGGATGGTCTGACAGGGGAAGTTTCTCTTAGGCCTTTTGGGGCATCTTTGTTTAAGAGATGCCAATCTCCATCAGAGTGATATTTAGTTGTTATCTCGCCTAAATTCTCTTTTTCTTTTGGGGAAGGCTGATCTTGTTCCTCATCCCTATCTTTAAGTTGTTCCTGAGTAGTCACAGCTGCTAACATTTTTCTTAGTTGCCGATAGTCAGGCGGGTCTTCGTTTTTCTCATTTTCCTCAGGTTTAACTACAGTTTCGACCTCATTTTCCTCTTTAAAAGTTACTCTTTTAGATTCAGGGGCAGGTTTAGCTACAGCATTTTCTTCACTATCACTTTTAAGATGTACTTTTTCTGAATCTGGGGCAGGGTCTAAGACATCTCTAATGATATTCCATAAGGAAAAGGCGTCATTAGGCACCTTTTCTGAGCCATGTTCTGCATGGTAAGTTTTTAACTGTTTTCCTACTTTTTCCCAGACATCTAAGTTAACAGAGCCTTCGTCTGGAAACCAGGGACAGTGCTCTTGTACAAATGAAAGAAATGATTGAATGGCAGATTTTTTAACTTTAATTCCTCTTTTACCTAATAACTGTAAAATTACTCCTATAAAGAGCTGTCTTTCATTTGATTCAGTATTACCCATGTCAGAAAATTAAGTATAGTAAAAGATTTTGCTTTTAGCTATCAAAAGATTAGGCCTTTTTTGTCAGCCTTTTTAGAAATCGTTTTTTCTCTCTAACTCTTCAACACTTTCAACACTTCCCACTCCTCTCTCCCTGTCTATTCTACAGGGGGGTCTGCAGCACCCTAAGTGGGGTCCTATCCGTCCCGAAAACTCAACACTGGGGGAATGGGGTTGGGGACTTACCTTCGAAATCCCTGTATCGGGCGCCACCTGCCGAGGACCAGCCCCAGCTGATCCAGGGTATTCGAAGGAGAGACGGCCTAGGCGACTATTTATATGCTAATTAGAGATATAGAGAACAATAGAATGAGGATAGCTCAGTAGGAAAATTCAGTGGAGAAAAGAAGCTGAGTAGCTTGGTTTACGCGGGAGACCAATAAAACTTCAAGACAAGAAGTTTGCACCACTGACGTAGGCCGCAGGCGCCCTCTCGAATAGCGGAAGGTGTCTCACCCTAGACACCTTCTCGAGTGGGTCTTAGAAGCCCAGGCATGATTAGTCAGCGTGGTGGGTTCCGCGCTCCAGATGGAGACTCAGCTGGAAGTTAAAGGGAAGAATGACATGGGGAGACCAAGCGTTGGTGAGCAAGGCCCGTAGCTTTATTTTTAACAGGGGCTTTTATACCCTAAGTTACACATAGAGGATAATAGGGGATGCAAAGTCAGCAGTCTTTGGTTCTTATCAAAAACCAAGGTTTCTTTCCTGCAAATGTATCGTATACAAATGGTTTAGGTGATTTACATCATCTTCTGGCCAGAAGGCCTACTAACATTTTATGACTCTTGACAAGGACTTATCAACAAAGACTTACTTTCTCTAAGAGTAATTATTTCAAGGTTTGGCACCATCTTCCAAAGATAAAATTGCATTCCTATAGGGCGGATGTGTAATGGGTTTACAACAAAGAAAGAATTTATTACCTTAAGGGTCTAAAGTTACTAACACCAAGGCCACTACTTATTTTTTCTACATACCCACTATTAATTGATACATATTCAAGGATACAATTCAGGGGATGTGAAAACTTGGCAACAAGCATTGACTCATCAATGAAATCCTTTACTAGTTTATTCTGACAGTTTTTAACTCTCTGAGAGGCTCTAAGCTATTTGAATATCTTAAGCTTCCCATGCCTCTCCTGGGAGACTGTAAACAATCGTATGCATAGCTGCAGGAGTCCGGGTAAACTTGTCAGGCGAGTTAGAGAGCCATCAGAGGGGTTTGGATTTAAACACTCCTAATTGCCCAGGAACTTTATTAATTGGAGCTGTAAGTTAACTCTTTGACACAGAGAGAGAGAGACGGTGGTAGGGGACAGCCCCCAGTAAAGTCAGAGGTGAGAGCACAAAGCAATAAAGTAGGCAGACTCTGGTTTTTTGGGGGAAAATGCTCGAGAATATCCGGGGGGACTCCTGAGGCTCGATCCCGCCTTTGCGTATGCCGAGCCTCCTTCCTCATGACCTTTGTCACGAGTGGAATGCCTCACCGGCTCCCCGCAGAAGAGGGCCTCATCACCAGTTGAGGCAGGAACCTCAGGGTTCCTCTGACTTCAGACTCCGATCGCAAGGTCCCTGCAGACTTGGGACAGGAGAGTCAGGCCTCGTCTTGGGTTGAGGCATGGAACTCCGCTTGCCTCTCGAGGTGTTCCCGGGGAGACAGGCCACTTGTCGAGCGGTATTTGGAACCTGGGGGTCTTTTCCCGACGATGCACGGGCGAGTCACTGCCCCTTCGTGTTGACTTCATTCACAGGGTGGAGTTCGAAGAGGTGTCCGGGCATCGGGTTCTTATCAAGAGGGCACCGGGAAATCGGGGTCCTTCGGAACGTGGAACCACCCACGAGGCCACGTCTGGAATGTCGTCGTGAGACCGGCCTCATCCTGAGTTGCGACCGGAAGGTCGGGAACCCCTTCCAGACAAATCAGGGGAGTCGACCCTCCTGTCGAGATGAGGAGGGTAGAAGGGGCTCAGAGGAAGTGTTGCCGGAAAACTTCGGTATTCCTCTCGAGGGAGACCGGGATGTCGGGGCACTTTGTGGGTCGCATCAAGGGTGACAAGTACCGTTTCGAACTCCAATTCCTAAAGTGGGACTTCTCCTGAGATGCTGTAGCGGCACAGGGCTACATCTTGCGATGACGGGGGAACCACGCGGTTGTTCTCGAGGTGTAGCAGGATTCTCGAATTACGACGGGGAATTCAGGATGCCTCTTGTGTTGGCCCAGGGAAGTCCAATCTTCCATTCGAGTTGCGAAGGAAAGCTGGGGATTGCTCTCGAGTGACTGCAGGGCCAATAGACCTCATCTAGGCTTGTGTCCAGAAGCCAGTGTTCCTCTCCAGGGGCGACAGGGATCTCGGGGTTGCATTCCAGACACACCCGTGGAGACAGGCATCCATCTCGAGTGGAAGCAAAGAACCCCGCTCTGCTCTCGAGTCGCGACGGGTATCTCTTGGAGCTCACTGGGTGGACTAAAGGGAGTCAAGCCTCCTGAGGCGTTTGGAGAGAGGTCGCGAGATTGGTCTCTAGGCCATGCAGGAGACGAAGGCCCTCATCTCGCGATGACGGGGGAGTCTTGGGGTTGTTCTCGAGCGGCGGCCCCAGTGTGCGCTTTCTCACGAGGTACGACGGCGAGGTCAGTGAGCCTCTCGTGGGGCGCCAGGGAAGTCGGGTCTCCATGCGAGTGGCGAGGGCGAGCGCCTCATTGCTCTCGAGCCATGGTAGGGTGCCGGGGACCAGCCCCGGCTGATCCAGGGTATTCGAAGGAGAGACGGCGTAGGCGAAGATCAGGAAACCACTGCTTAATTAAATGTTAATTAAGGATATAAAGAGTAATAGAATGAGGATAGCTCAGTGAGGAAATTCAGTGGAGAAAAGAGGCTGAATAATTCAGCCAGAAGGTAAGAGAAAGAACGACATGGTGAGACCAAGTTTCGGTGAACAAGGCCCGCACTTTATTTTTCAAAGTAGTTTTTATACCTTAAGTTATGCATAGAGGATAATGGGGGAAGGGGTCGAGTCTTGCAGCAAACCAGGCTTTCTTCCTGCAAACTTATCATATGCAAAAGCTTAGGTGATTTGCATCATCTTCTGGCCCGGAGGCCTGTTAACATTTTAAGACCTTTTCTTCAGAAAACTTATTTTTCTCTAAAGGTGGTTGGTCAGGAGCCACCCTCCAAAAAAGCATTAGATAAAGTTGCATTCCTACAGAGCAAAGGTGTGGTGGGCTATAACAAGAAAAAGAATTAACTCAAGGGTCCCAGGTTACAAACATTAAAGCTACTACTTACACCAATTATATTAATCAATACACTGCCAGGGACACAGCAGGTAAGGGATATGGAAACTTAGCAGCAAACAATGGCCCAACAAGTGAAAAACCATTCACCAATACAATTTCTAATCAATCTTGTAACTCCTCAAAAGAATCTGTGTTTAGACAGTTTAGAACATCTCCTGCCTCTCACAGTTGGGAGGCTCTGAACAATCACATGTGGCCGGAAAAACCTATTCAGGCAGGCTAGAGGATTTCCAAAGGAGTTTGTAGGTTAAACACTGTCACACCCAGGAATTATTAACTGGAACTGTAAGCTAACTCTTTTTTCAGAGAGAGGTAGTGGGGGAGAGCCCCCCGTAAAGTCAGAGGTTTAGGTGAAAGCACAAGCAGAAAGTAGGCAGACTCTGGTTTTGGGGGTATATGCTCGAGAATTTCCAGGGGGACTCCTGAAGCTCGATCCCGCCTTTGCGTATGCCGAGCCTCCTTCCTCATGACCTTTGTCATGGGCGGAGTTCCTCACTGGCTCCCAGCAGTGATAGAATTCCAGTGGAGCTATTCCAGATCCTGAAAGATGATGCTGTGGAAAGTGCTGCACTCAATATGCAATATGCAATATGCACTCAATATGCAATATGCCGGCTCACGGCAGTAGGGGAATCTGGCCTCGAGACGTGTTGAAGAAGGTCTCTCGAGGTCTTTCTCGGGTTGAGGCAGGACACCCTGGGGTCCCTCGACTTGTGCAGGTGACCTCAGGGGGCTTCTCATGGTGGCTCTGAGAAGTCAGGGAAACTGGAGGTGGGAGGGGCCTCTCGGCACTCCACTGGGTTTGGTGCATTGGAAGAGTGCTGGGAAGACAGCCCCAGCTGATCCAGGGTATTCGAAGGAGAGACGGCCTAGGCGACTATTTATATGCTAATTAGAGATATAGAGAACAATAGAAATGAGGATAGCTCAGTAGGAAAATTCAGTGGAGAAAAGAAGCTGAGTAGCTTGGTTTACGCGGGAGACCAATAAAACTTCAAGACAAGAAGTTTGCACCACTGACGTAGGCCGCAGGCGCCCTCTCGAATAGCGGAAGGTGTCTCACCCTAGACACCTTCTCGAGTGGGTCTTAGAAGCCCAGGCATGATTAGTCAGCGTGGTGGGTTCCGCGCTCCAGATGGAGACTCAGCTGGAAGTTAAAGGGAAGAATGACATGGGGAGACCAAGCGTTGGTGAGCAAGGCCCGTAGCTTTATTTTTAACAGGGGCTTTTATACCCTAAGTTACACATAGAGGATAATAGGGGATGCAAAGTCAGCAGTCTTTGGTTCTTATCAAAACCAAGGTTTCTTTCCTGCAAATGTATCGTATACAAATGGTTTAGGTGATTTACATCATCTTCTGGCCAGAAGGCCTACTAACATTTTATGACTCTTGACAAGGACTTATCAACAAAGACTTACTTTCTCTAAGAGTAATTATTTCAAGGTTGGCACCATCTTCCAAAGATAAAATTGCATTCCTATAGGGCGGATGTGTAATGGGTTTACAACAAAGAAAGAATTTATTACCTTAAGGGTCTAAAGTTACTAACACCAAGGCCACTACTTATTTTTTCTACATACCCACTATTAATTGATACATATTCAAGGATACAATTCAGGGGATGTGAAAACTTGGCAACAAGCATTGACTCATCAATGAAATCCTTTACTAGTTTATTCTGACAGTTTTTAACTCTCTGAGAGGCTCTAAGCTATTTGAATATCTTAAGCTTCCCATGCCTCTCCTGGGAGACTGTAAACAATCGTATGCATAGCTGCAGGAGTCCGGGTAAACTTGTCAGGCGAGTTAAGAGAGCCATCAGAGGGGTTTGGATTTAAACACTCCTAATTGCCCAGGAACTTTATTAATTGGAGCTGTAAGTTAACTCTTTGACACAGAGAGAGAGAGACGGTGGTAGGGGACAGCCCCCAGTAAAGTCAGAGGTGAGAGCACAAAGCAATAAAGTAGGCAGACTCTGGTTTTTTGGGGGAAAATGCTCGAGAATATCCGGGGGGACTCCTGAGGCTCGATCCCGCCTTTGCGTATGCCGAGCCTCCTTCCTCATGACCTTTGTCACGAGTGGAATGCCTCACCGGCTCCCCGCATCTCCCCCTTTTTATTTCTTAAAACAGCCAGATGTAGCTCAGTCGCGAGCCTCTGAATGCTCTGCCGAAGAATCCTGACAATACAAGGAAGAATGATTATTAGAAATAAAATTAAAACAGCCAAGGTAGCGTAGCCGAGGAAGGTAGACAGAATATTTTTTCTCTGAAATGTAGTTAGAGAAAGTATGGAAGAATTCATTTGCTGTTCCAGCGGCAGTAAAATCTAATCGGGAGTGTTCCAGGGTTGCTATTGATTGTGAAGTTTCCCTAAGTCTAAGCTAATGTCAGAGCTGTTCCAAATACCTGAAATATGGTTTTTAAATCTTTTCCCATTCAAATCTGTCTCATTTACTTCAGGGGTGTTACACATATCCACCGGTAGTCAGCATGACAGGACAATGCCATTTTCACCTTTAAAGCCTGCAATTCAGTCCCAATATGTATTACTGCTTCCTCTAGGCATCTACCCTCATTTCTAATTTCCTGTCTATAGCTTCCTGTGTTGCCAATGCTAAAGAAACATTTTGGACATAGAATCAACATATTGAGCAGTATGTACTTGTTGAGTCAATGATATTGCTGCCACAGTAACAGAAGTAATTGCACTTATCAATGCTGCTATTCCCAAGATAAGTAAGCCCACAAACCGTCGTGTTCGCATTAAATCCTGCAGTTGTTGTAATACAGCAAGAGCATAATTCAATAAGTGGTTACATCATAAGATAAGGTGGACGTTGTAACATTACAAAGGAGCAAACATTATATTGAGGATTTAAACAAGATGAGAGCATACATTTGTTCACAACACCACACAAAGGAGCAAACATTATATTGAGGATTTAAACAAGATGAAACAAGGAGCAGCTGTAGGCATCGGCTCGGCGGAGCAGTGTCCGCAGCATCAGAGGCAGAACGCGAACGGCAGGTTGTGGGCCGAGGCGTCTACGGCGGGCGGAGGTGGGCGGGGTTCGCGGACTCGGGCTAGCCGCGCCGCTTGGGCTCGGGGCGTTTTCCTGTCGCCGGCGGCGG
>NW_020191636.1:0-84024 GCF_002263795.3 Bos taurus | reverse complement strand
TGATCCACGTAGTATCATGCCACTGATCACGTGGCTGATCATACACTGTTCATGTGTTCTGATCATGCACTGATGACGTGGCTATCATAGCAGTGCTCACGTGGCTGATCCTGCAATGATAAGGTACTAACATGTACTGGTCACGTGACTCTTCATGCAATGTTAACGTAACTGGTCATGCTCTGAACACGTGACTGATCATGCACTGATCACGTGGCAATCGTGCACTGATCACTTAGATGGTCATCAACACTGAATAACGTGCCTGGTCATGCACAGATATACGTGAATGATCATGCGCTGATCACGTGACTGATCATGCACTGATCACGTGGCTATCATGCACTACTCACGTGGCTTGATGGCATGCAGTGATCTATGTGCTAACATGTACCGGTCACGTGACTGATCATACACCCATCAGGTGACTGATATGCACTGATCATGTGGCTATCATGCACGTTCACAGATGGCTGACCATAGCACATGAATCACCTCCGGGTCATGCACAGATTGACGTGACTAATCATGAACTGATTCACGTAGCTATCATGCACTGATCACCTGGACTGATCATGCACTGATCACGTAATTGATCATGCACTGATCACGTGGCGTGGATCATACACTGTTCAACGTGAGCTTCATGCACTACTCACGTGGCTGATCATGCAGTGATCATGTAGCTAACATGTACCGTCACGTGAACTGATCATACACCATCAGGTGACTGATAATGCACTGATCATGTGGCTATCATGCACTGTTCACATGGCTAACCATACACTGATCACCTGCCTGGTCATGCACAGATCACGTGACTAAATCATGAACTGATCACGTAGCTATCATGAGCATTGAATCACCTGGCTGATCATGCACTGATCACGTAATTGATCATGCAACTGATCACCTGGCTGATTCATACACTGATTCACGTGTCTGACCATGCACTGATCTCGTGGCTTGATCATACACTGCTCACTAACTGATCATGCACTGATCACGTGGCTATCAGGCACTGATCACGTGGCTGACATGCACTGTTCACGTGGCTGATCACGACACTGTCACGTGACTGATCATGCACTGATCACGTGGCACTCATGCACTGTTCACGTGCTGATCACACACCTGTCACGTGACTGATCTTGCACACATCACGTGGCTATCATGCACCTGCTCACGTGGCTTGGTCATGCAATGATTACGTAGCTACCATATACTGGTCACGTGAATGATCCTGCACAGATCAGGTAAATGATCATGCACTGTTCACGTGACTGATCATGCACTGATCTCGTGGCTATCATGCACAGCGACGTGGCTGATCATGTAAGGATCACGTAGCTACCATGTACTCGTCACGTGACTGATCATTGCACTGATCACGTAATTGATCATGCACTGATCACGTGACGGATCATGCACTGATCACGTGCCTGATCATGCACTGATCACGATGGCTATCATGCACTGATCACTTGGATGGTCATACACTGATCACGTGCCTGGTCATGCACATATTACGTGACTGATCATGCACTGATCACGTGACTGATCATGCACTGATCTCATGGCTATCATGCACAGCTCACGTGGCTGAACATGCAATGATCACGTAGCTACCATGTAATGGTCACGTGACTGATCATGCCACTGATCACATAATTGAACATGCACTGATCATGTGGCTGATCATTCACTGTTGACGTGGCTGATCATACACTGATCACGTGATTTGATCATGCCCTGATCACTTGGATATTATGCACTGATCACCTGGCTGATCATAACACTGTTCACGTGTCTGATCATGCACTGATCACGTGGCTATCATGCACTGATCATGTGGCACTCATGCACTGTTCACGTGGCTGATCACACACCTGTCACGTGACTGATCATGCACACATCACGTGGCTATCATGCACTGCTCACGTGGCTGGTCATGCAATGATTACGTAGCTACCATTATACTGGTCACGTGAATGATCCTGCACAGATCAGGTAAATGATCCTGCACTGTTCACGTGACTGATCATGTACTGACCACGTGACTGATCATGCTCTGATCACGTGGCTATCATGCACTGCTCACGTGGCTCATCATGCAATGATCAGGAAGCAACCATGTACTGGTCACGTGGACTGGTCATGCACTGATCACGTAATTGATTCCTGCACTGATCACGTGGCTCATCATGCCACTGAATCACATGACTCTGTCACGCACTGATCACTTGACTGGATCAATGAACTGACCACGTGGCTAACATGGCACTGCTCACGTGGCTGGTCATGAAAAAGATCACGTAGGCATCCATGTACTGGTCACGGTGACTGATCATACACTGATCACGTAATTGATCCTTGCCACTGATCACCGTGGCTCAATCATGCACTGATCACGTGACTGTTCATGCTGCTGATCACTTGACTGATCATGCACTGATCACGTGGCTATAATGCACTTGATCACGTGGCTGATCATACACTGTTAACGTGCCTGGTCATGCACAGATCACGTGACTAATCATGAACTGATCACGTGGATATCATGCACTGATTACGTGCCTGTCATGCACAGATCACGTGACTAATCATGAACTGATCACGTAGGTATCATGCAGTGATCACGTGGTTGATCATACACTCTTCACGTGTCTGATCATGCACTGATCACGTGGCTGATCATACACTGCTCACGTAGCTGATCATGCACTGATCACGTGTCTATCATGCAGTGCTCACGTGGCTGATCCTGCAATGATCACAGAGCTACCATGTACTGGTCACGTGACTGATCATGCACTTATCACATAATTGATCATGCACTGATCACGTGGCTGATCATGCACTGATCACGTGGCTGATCATGCACTGATCACGTAACTGATCATGCACTGATCACGGGGCTCATCATGCAATGATCACGTAGCTACCATGTACTGGGCACGTGACTGATCATGCACTTATCACATAATTGATCATGCACTGATCACGTGGCTGATCATGCACTGATGACGTGGCTGATCATGTACCGATGACGTGACTGATCATGCACTGATTACGAGGCTGATCAGGGACTGATCACGTGACTGATCATGCACTGATCACCTGGCTTATGATGCATAGATCATGTAACTGATCATGCACTGATCACATAATTGATCATGCACTGCTCACTTGACTGATCATGCACTGTTCACGTGTCTGATCATGCACTGATCACGTGGCTGATCATACACTGCTCACGTAGCTGATCATGCACTGATCTCGGCGCTATCATGCTGTGATTACATGACTCCACATGCAATGATCACGTGGATGATCATACACTGATCACATTACTGATCATACCCTGATCATGTGACTTATCATGCACTGATCACGTGACTGATCATGCACTGATCCGTTGGCTATCATTCACTGATTACTTGGCTGATCATACAATGATCACGTGACTGATCATGCACTGATCACGTCTATATCATGCCCTGATCACATGACTGCCCATGCACTGATCACGTGGATGATCATACACTGATCATGTGACAGATCCTGCAATGATCACGTGGCTATCATGCACTGATCACGTGGCTATCATGTACTGATCACATGGCTGATCATGCACTGATCACGTGGCTATCATGCACTGCTCACGTGGCTGATCATGCAATGATCACGTGGCACTTATGCACTGTTCACGTAGCTGATCACACACCTGTCACGTGACGGATCATGCACTGATCACGTGCCTGGTCATGCCCAGATTACGTGACTGATAATGCACTGTTCACGTGACTGATCATGCACTGAACTCATGGCTATCTTGCAGAGCTCACGTGGCTGATCATGCAATGATCACGTAGCTACCATGTACTGGTCACGTGACTGATCATGCACTGATCACAAATTGATAATGCACTGATCATGTGGCTCATCATGCACTGATCACATGGCTGATCATACACTGATCAAGTGACTGATCATGCACTGATCACGTGATTGATTATGCACTGATCACGTGGCTACCATGCACTGATCACGTGGCTGAACATGCACTGTTCACGTGGCTGATCACACACCTGTCACGTAATTGATCCTGCACTGATCACGTGGCTCATCATGCACTGATCACGTGACTGTTCATGCACTGATCACTTGACTGATCATGCCCTGATCACGTGGCTATAATGCACTGATCACGTGGCTGATCATACACTGTTAACGTGCCTGGTCATGCACAGATCACGTGACTAATCATGAACTGATCACGTGGCTATCATGCACTGATTACGTGCCTGTCATGCACAGATCACGTGACTAATCATGAACTGATCACGTAGGTATCATGCAGTGATCACGTGGCTGATCATACACTGTTCACGTGTCTGATCCTGCACTGATCACGTGGCTATCATGCACTGATCACGTGGCTACCATGCACTGATCACGTGGCTGATCATGCAATGATCACGTAGCTACCGTGTACTGGTCACGTGACTGATCATGCACTGATCACGTAATTGATCATGTGGCTGATCATGCACTGATCACGTGGCTGATCATGCACTGATCACGTAACTGATCATGCACTGATCACGTGGCTCATCATGCAATGATCACGTAGCTACCATGTACTGGTCACGTGACTGATCATGCACTGATCACGTAATTCATCATGCACTGATGACGTGGCTGATCATGCACTGATCACGTGACTGATAATGCACTGATTACGAGGCTGATCAGGCACTGATCACGTGACTGATCATGCACTGATCACCTGGCTTATCATGCATAGATCATGTGACTGATCATGCACTGATCACGTAATTGATCATGCACTGCTCACTTGGCTGATCATGCAATGATCACGTAGCTACCATGTACTGGTCACGTGAGTGATCATGCACTGATCACGTAATTCATCATGCACTGATGACGTGGCTGATCATGCACTGATCACGTGACTGATCATGCACTGATTACGAGTCTGATCAGGCACTGATCACGTGACTGATCATGCACTGATCACCTGGCTTATCATGCATAGCTCATGTGACTGATCATGCACTGATCACGTAATTGATCATGCACAGCTCACGTGGCTGATCATGCAATGATCACGTAGCTACCATGTACTGGTCACGTGACTGATCATGCACTGATCACATAATTGATCATGCACTGATCATGTGGCTGATCATGCACTGATCACGTGGCTGATCATACACTGATCAAGTGACTGATCATGCACTGATCACGTGATTGATTATGCACTGATCACGTGGCTACCATGCAATGATCACTTGGCTGGTCATACACTGATGACGTGCCTGGTCATGCACAGATTACGTGACTGATCATGCACTGATCACGTTACTGATCATGCACTGATCTCGTGGCTATCATGCACGGCTCACGTGGCTGATCATGCAAATATCACGTAGCTACCGTGTACTGGTCACGTGACTGATCATGCAATGATCATATAGTTGATCATGCACTGATCATGTGGCTGATCATGCACTGATCACATGGCTCATCATCCACTGATCACGTGACTGATCATGCACTGATCAGTTGGCTATCATGCACTGATTACTTGGCTGATCATACACTGATCACGTGACTGATCCTGCACTGATCATCTGGCCCTCATGCACTCATTACCTGGCTATCGTGCACTGATCACGTGGTTGATCATACACTGATCACGGGACTGATCGTGCACTCATCACGTCTATATCATTCACTGATCACATGACTGCCCATGCACTGAACACGTGCATGATCATACACTGATCATGTGACAGATCATGCAGTGATCACGTGGCTATCATGCACTGATCAAGTGGCTGATCATACTGTGCTCCCGAAACTGATCATGCACTGATCACGTGGCTATCATGCACTGCTCACGTGGCTGATCATGCAATGATCACGTAGCTACCATGTACTAGTCACGTGAGTGATCATGCACTGATCACGTAATTGATCATGCACTGATCAGGTGACTTATCATGCACTGATCATGTGGCTGATCATGCACTGATCACGTGGCTGATCATACACTGATCACTTGGATGGTAATACACTGATCACGTGCCTGGTCATGCACAGATTACTTGACTGATCATGCACTGATCACATGACTGATCATGCACTGATCACGTCTATATCATGCACTGATCACATGACTGCCCATGCACTGATCACGTGGCTATCATGCACTGTTCACGTGGCTGATCATAAACTGATCACCTGCATGGTCATGCACAGATCACGTGACTAATCATGAACTGATCACGTAGCTATCATGCACTGATCCCCTGGATGATCATGCACTGATCACGTGGCTCTCATGCACTGATCACGTGGATGATCATGCACTGATACTGTGACTGAGCATGGACTGATCACATGACTATCATGTAGTGATCACGTGACTTAATGGCGCTGATCATGTGACTGATCATGGGCTGAGCATGTTTGCTATCATACACTGATCATGTGCCTCTGGAGGCAAAATAACAAAGCGCTGAGTAGGCACGAATCAAACAGTCAGCAGGCAATAATCATGGAACTCAGCTGTGAGGAATCATGCTGCTCAGCTGGCAATAATCAAGCAGCTGAGCAGGCAGGAATTACGCAGCACAGCTGGCAATTGTCAAGCAGATGACAGGCAGGAATTGTGCAGCTCAGCTGGCAATTGTCAAGCAGATGAGCAGACAGTAATGACGCAGCTCAGCAGGCCCTGATCACGTGACTGAGCATGCACTGTTGACGTGGCTGATCATACACTGATCACGTGATTGATCATGCTCTGATCACTTGGATATCATGCACTGATCACCTGGCTGATCATACACTGTTCACGTGTCTGACCATGCACTGATCTCGTGGCTGATCATACACTGCTCACGTAACTGATCATGCACTGATCACGTGGCTATCAGGCACTGATCACGTGGCTGAACATGCACTGTTCACGTGGCTGATCACACACCTGTCACGTGACTGATCATGCACTGATCACGTGGCACTCATGCACTGTTCACGTGGCTGATCACACACCTGTCACGTGACTGATCATGCACACATCACGTGACTATCATGCACTGCTCACGTGGCTGGTCATGCAATGATTACGTAGCTACCATATACTGGTCACGTGAATGATCCTGCACAGATCAGGTAAATGATCATGCACTGTTCACGTGACTGATCATGTACTGACCACGTGACTGATCATGCCCTGATCACGTGGCTATCACTCACTGCTCACGTGGCTGATCATGCAATGATCAGGAATCAACCATGTACTGGTCACGTGACTGGTCATGCACTGATCACGTAATTGATCATGCATTGATCATGTGCCTGATCATGCACTGATCACGTGGCTGATCATGCACTGATCACGTAACTGATCATGCACTGATCACGTGGCTCATCATGCAATGATCACGTAGCTACCATGTACTGGTCACGTGACTGATCATGCACTGATCACGTAATTCATCATGCACTGATGACGTGGCTGATCATGCACTGATCACGTGACTGATCATGCACTGATTACGAGGCTGATCAGGCACTGATCACGTGACTGATCATGCACTGATCACCTGGCTTATCATGCATAGATCATGTGACTGATCATGCACTGATCACGTAATTGATCATGCACTGCTCACTTGGCTGATCATGCAATGATCACGTAGCTACCATGTACTGGTCACGTGAGTGATCATGCACTGATCACGTAATTCATCATGCACTGATGACGTGGCTGATCATGCACTGATCACGTGACTGATCATGCACTGATTACGAGGCTGATCAGGCACTGATCACGTGACTGATCATGCACTGATCACCTGGCTTATCATGCATAGATCATGTGACTCATTATGCACTGATCACGCAATTGATCATGCACAGCTCACGGGCTGATCATACAATGATCACGTAGCTACCATGTACTGGTCACGTGACTGATCATGCACTGATCTCGTCTATATCATGCACTGATCACATGACTGCCCATGCACTGATCACGTGGCTATCATGCACTGATACTGTGACTGAGCATGGACTGATCACATGACTATCATGTAGTGATCACGTGACTTAATGGCGCTGATCATGTGACTGATCATGCGCTGAGCATGTTTGCTATCATACACTGATCATGTGCCTCTGGAGGCAAAATAACAAAGCGCTGAGTAGGCACGAATCAAACAGTCAGCAGGCAATAATCATGGAACTCAGCTGTGAGGAATCATGCTGCTCAGCTGGCAATAATCAAGCAGCTGAGCAGGCAGGAATTACGCAGCACAGCTGGCAATTGTCAAGCAGATGACAGGCAGGAATCGTGCAGCTCAGCTGGCAATTGTCAAGCAGATGAGCAGACAGTAATCACGCAGCTCAGCAGGCCCGGATCACGTGACTGAGCATGCACTGTTCACGTGGCTGATCATAAACTGATCACGTGATTGATCATGCCCTGATCACTTGGATATCATGCACTGATCACCTCGCTGATCATACACTGTTCACGTGTCTGAACATGCACTGATCTCGTGGCTGATCATACACTGCTCACGTAACTGATCATGCACTGATCACGTGGCTATCATGCACTGATCACGTGGCTGAACATGCACTGTTCACGTGGCTGATCACACACCTGTCACGTGACTGATCATGCACTGATCACGTGGCACTCATGCACTGTTCACGTGGCTGATCACACACCTGTCACGTGACTGATCATGCACACATCACGTGGCTATCATGCACTGTTCAGGTGGCTGGTCATGCGATGATTACGTAGCTACCATATACTGGTCACGTGAATGATCCTGCACAGATCAGGTAAATGGTCATGCACTGTTCACGTGACTGATCATGTACTGACCACGTGACTGATCATGCCCTGATCACGTGGCTATCATGCACTGCTCACGTGGCTGATCATGCAATGATCAGGAAGCAACCATGTACTGGTCACGTGACTGGTCATGCACTGATCACGTAATTGATCCTGCACTGATCACGTGGCTCATCATGCACTGATCACGTGACTGTTCACGCAATGATCACTTGACTGATCATGCCCTGATCACGTGGCTAACATGCACTGCTCACGTGGCTGGTCATGAAAAGTTCACGTAGCATCCATGTACTGGTCACGTGACTGATCATACACTTATCACGTAATTGATCCTGCACTGATCACGTGGCTCATCATGCACTGATCACGTGACTGTTCATGCACTGATCACTTGACTGATCATGCACTGATCACGTGGCTATAATGCACTGATCACGTGGCTGATCATACACTGTTAACGTGCCTGGTCATGCACAGATCACGTGACTAATCATGAACTGATCACGTAGGTATCATGCAGTGATCACGTGGCTGATCATACACTGTTCTCATGTCTGATCATGCACTGATCACGTGGCTGATCATACACTGCTCACGTAGCTGATCATGCACTGATCACGTGTCTATCATGACGTGCTCACGTGGCTGATCCTGCAATGATCACAGAGCTACCATGTACTGGTCACGTGACTGATCATGCACTGATCACATAATTGATCATGCACTGATCACGTAGCTGATCATGCACTGATCACGTGGCTCATCATGCAATGATCACGTAGCTACCATGTACTGGTCACGTGACTGATCATGCACTGATCACGTAATTGATCATGCACTGATGACGTGGCTGATCATGCACTGATCACGTGACTGATCATGCACTGATTACGAGGCTGATCAGGCACTGATCACGTGACTGATCATGCACTGATCACCTGGCTTATGATGCATAGATCATGTAATTGATCATGCACTGATCACGAAATTGATCATGCACTGCTCACTTGGCTGATCATGCACTGTTCACGTGTCTGATCATGCACTGATCACGTGGCTGATCATACACTGCTCACGTAGCTGATCATGCACTGATCTCGGCGCTATCATGCTGTGATTACATGACTCCACATGCACTGATCACGTGGATGATCATACACTGATCACATGACTGATCATACCCTGATCACGTGACTGATCATGCACTGATCACGTGACTGATCATGCACTGATCCGTTGGCTATCATTCACTGATTACTTGGCTGATCATACACTGATCACGTGACTGATAATGCACTGATCATCTGGCTATCATGCACTCATTACCTTGCTATCGTGCACTGATCACGTGGTTGATCATACACTGATCACGAGACTGATCATGCACTGATCACGTCTATATCATGCCCTGATCACATGACTGCACATGCACTGATCACGTGGATGATCATACACTGATCACGTGGCTATCATGCACTGATCACGTGGCTATCATGTTCTGATCACGTGGCTGATCATGCACTGATCACGTGGCTATCATGCACTGCTCACGTGGCTGATCATGCAATGATCACGTGACTGATCATGCACTGATCAGGTGACTTATCATGCACTGTTCACGTGACTGATCATGCACTGATCAAGTGACAAATCATGAACTGATAACGTGGCTATAATTCACTGATCACGTGGATATCATGCACTGATTACGTGCCTGTAATGCACAGATAACGTGACTAATCATGAATTGATCACGTAGGTATCATGCAATGATCTCGTGGCTGATTATACACTGTTCACGTGTCTGATCATGCACTGATCACGTGTCTATCATGCAGTGCTCACGTGGCTGATCCTGCAATGTTCACGTAGCTAACATGTACTGCTCACGTGACTGATCATGCAATGGTAACGTAATTGATCATGCACTGACCATGTGCCTGATCATGCACTGATCACGTGGCTGATCATACACTGATCACGTGACTGATCATGCACTGATCACGTGACTGATCATGCACTGATCACGTGACTGATCATACACTGATCACTTGGATGTTCATACACTGATCACGTGCCTGGTCATGCACAGATTACGTGACTGATCATGCACTGATCACGTGACTGACCATGCACTGATACACTGATGACGTGCCTGGTCATGCACAGATTACGTGACTGATCATGCACTGATCACGTGACTGATCATGCACTGACCTCGTGGCTATCATGCACGGCTCACGTGGCTGATCATGCAAATATCACGTAGCTACCGTGTACTGGTCACGTGACTGATCATGCAATGATCATATAGTTGATCATGCACTGATCATGTGGCTGATCATGCACTGATCAAATGGCTCATCATCCACTGATCACGTGACTGATCATGCACTGCTCAGTTGGCTATCATGCACTGATTACTTGGCTGATCATACACTGATCACGTGACTGATCCTGCACTGATCATCTGGCCCTCATGCACTCATTACCTGGCTATCGTGCACTGATCACGTGGTTGATCATGCACTGATCACAGGACTGATCGTGCACTCATCACGTCTATATCATTCACTGATCACATGACTGCCCATGCACTGAACACGTGCATGATCATACACTGATCATGTGACAGATCATGCAGTGATCACGTGGCTATCATGCACTGATCAAGTGGCTGATCATACTGTGCTCCCGAAACTGATCATGCACTGATCACGTGGCTATCATGCACTGCTCACGTGGCTGATCATGCAATGATCACGTAGCTACCATGTACTAGACACGTGAGTGATCATGCACTGATCACGTAATTGATCATGCACTGATCAGGTGACTTATCATGCACTGATCATGTGGCTGATCATGCACTGATCAGGTGGCTGATCATACACTGATCACGTGACTGATCATGCACTGATCACGTGACTGATCATGCACTGATCACGTGACTGATCATGCACTGATCACGTGGCTATCATGCACTGATCACTTGGATGGTAATACACTGATCACGTGCCTGGTCATGCACAGATTACTTGACTGATCATGGACTGATCACGTGACTGATCATGCAGTGATCACGTCTATATCATGCACTGATCACATGACTGCCCATGCACTGATCACGTGGCTATCATGCCTTGTTCACGTGGCTGATCATAAACTGATCTCCTGCCTGGTCATGCACAGATCACGTGACTAATCATGAACTGATCACGTAGCTATCATGCACTGATCACCTGGATGATCATGCACTGATCACGTGGCTCTCATGCAGTGATCACGTGGCTGATCATGCACTGATACTGTGACTGAGCATGGACTGATCACATGACTATCATGTAGTGATCACGTGACTTAATGGCGCTGATCATGTGACTGATCATGGGCTGAGCATGTTTGCTATCATACACTGATCATGTGCCTCTGGAGGCAAAATAACAAAGCGCTGAGTAGGCACGAATCAAACAGTCAGCAGGCAATAATCATGGAACTCAGCTGTGAGGAATCATGCTGCTCAGCTGGCAATAATCAAGCAGCTGAGCAGGCAGGAATTACGCAGCACAGCTGGCAATTGTCAAGCAGATGACAGGCAGGAATCGTGCAGCTCAGCTGGCAATTGTCAAGCAGATGAGCAGACAGTAATCACGCAGCTCAGCAGGCCCTGATCACGTGACTGAGCATGCACTGTTGACGTGGCTGATCATACACTGATCACGTGATTGATCATGCTCTGATCACTTGGATATCATGCACTGATCACCTGGCTGATCATACACTGTTCACGTGTCTGACCATGCACTGATCTCGTGGCTGATCATACACTGCTCACGTAACTGATCATGCACTGATCACGTGGCTATCATGCACTGATCTCGTGGCTGAACATGCACTGTTCACGTGGCTGATCACACACCTGTCACGTGACTGATCATGCACACATCACGTGACTATCATGCACTGCTCACGTGGCTGGTCATGCAATGATTACGTAGCTACCATATACTGGTCACGTGAATGATCCTGCACAGATCAGGTAAATGATCATGCACTGTTCACGTGACTATTCATGTACTGACCACGTGACTGATCATGCCCTGATCACGTGGCTATCATGCACTGCTCACGTGGCTGATCATGCAATGATCAGGAAGCAACCATGTACTGGTCACGTGACTGGTCATGCACTGATCACGTAATTGATCCTGCACTGATCACGTGGCTCATCATGCACTGATCACGTGACTGTTCACGCACTGATCACTTGACTGATCATGCCCTGATCACGTGGCTAACATGCACTGCTCACGTGGCTGGTCATGAAAAGTTCATGTAGCATCCATGTACTGGTCACGTGACTGATCATACACTGGTCACGTAATTGATCCTGCACTGATCACGTGGCTCATCATGCACTGATCACGTGACTGTTCATGCACTGATCACTTGACTGATCATGCACTGATCACGTGGCTATAATACACTGATCACGTGGCTGATCATACACTGTTAACGTGCCTGGTCATGCACAGATCACGTGACTAATCATGAACTGATCACGTGGCTATCATGCACTGATTACGTGCCTGTCATGCACAGATCACGTGACTAATCATGAACTGATCACGTAGGTATCATGCAGTGATCACGTGGCTGATCATACACTGTTCACGTGTCTGATCATGCACTGATCACGAGGCTGATCATACACTGCTCACGTAGCTGATCATGCACTGATCACGTATCTATCATGCAGTGCTCACGTGGCTGATCCTGCAATGATCACAGAGCTACCATGTACTGGTCACGTGACTGATCATGCACTGATCACGTAATTGATCATGCACTGATCACGTGGCTATCATGCACTGATCACTTGGATGGTGATACACTGATCACGTGCCTGGTCATGCACAGATTACTTGACTGATCATGCACTGATCACGTGACTGATCATGCACTGATCACGTCTATATCATACACTGATCACATGACTGCCCAAGCACTGATCACGTGGCTATCATGCACTGATCAAGTGGCTGATCATTCTCTGCTACCGAAAATGATCATGCACTGATCACGTGGCTATCATGCACTGTTCACGTGGCTGATCATAAACTGATCACCTGCCTGGTCATGCACAGATCACGTGACTAATCATGAACTGATCACGTAGCTATCATGCACTGATCACCTGGATGATCATGCACTGATCACGTGGCTCTCATGCCCTGATCACGTGGCTATCATGCACTGTTCACGTGGCTGATCACACACCTGTCACGTGACTGATCTTGCACACATCACGTGGCTATCACGCATTGCTCACGTGGCTGGTCATGCAATGATTACGTAGCTACCATATACTGGTCACGTGAATGATCCTGCACAGATCAGGTAAATGATCATGCACTGTTCACGTGACTGATCATGCACTGATCTCGTGGCTATCATGCACAGCGCACGTGGCTGATCATGTAAGGATCACGTAGCTACCATGTACTCGTCACGTGACTGATCATGCACTGATCACGTAATTGATCATGCACTGATCACGTGACGGATCATGCACTGATCACGTGCCTGATCATGCACTGATCACGTGGCTATCATGCACTGATCACTTGGATGGTCATACACTGATCACCTGCCTGGTCATGCACATATTACGTGACTGATCATGCACTGATCACGTGACTGATCATGCACTGATCTCATAGCTATCATGCACAGCTCACGTGGCTGAACATGCAATGATCACGTAGCTACCATGTAATGGTCACGTGACTGATCATGCACTGATCACATAATTGATCATGCACTGATCATGTGGCTGATCATGCACTGTTGACGTGGCTGATCATACACTGATCACGTGATTGATCATGCCCTGATCACTTGGATATCATGCACTGATCACCTGGCTGATCATACACTGTTCACGTGTCTGATCATGCACTGATCTCGTGGCTGATCATACACTGCTCACGTAACTGATCATGCACTGATCACGTGGCTATCATGCACTGATCAGGTGGCACTCATGCACTGTTCACGTGGCTGATCACACACCTGTCACGTGACTGATCATGCACACATCACGTGGCTATCATGCACTGCTCATGTGGCTGGTCATGCAATGATTACGTAGCTACCATATACTGGTCACGTGAATGATCCTGCACAGATCAGGTAAATGATCATGCACTGTTCACGTGACTGATCATGTACTGACCACGTGACTGCTCAGGCTCTGATCACGTGGCTATCACGCACTGCTCACGTGGCAAATCATGCAATGATCAGGAAGCAACCATGTACTGGTCACGTTACTGGTCATGCACTGATCACGTAATTGATCCTGCGCTGATCACGTGGCTCATCATGCCCTGATCACGTGACTGTTCACGCACTGATCACTTGACTGATCATGAACTGACCACGTGGCTAACATGCACTGCTCACGTGGCTGGTCATGAAAAGATCACGTAGCATCCATGTACTGGTCACGTGACTGATCATACACTTATCACGTAATTGATCCTGCACTGATCACGTGGCTCATCATGCACTGATCACGTGACTGTTCATGCGCTGATCACTTGACTGATCATGCACTGATCACGTGGCTATAATGCACTGATCACGTGGCTGATCATACACTGTTAACGTGCCTGGTCATGCACAGATCACGTGACTAATCATGAACTGATCACGTGGCTATCATGCACTGATTACGTGCCTGTCATGCACAGATCACGTGACTAATCATGAACTGATCACGTAGGTATCATGCAGTGATCACGTGGCTGATCATACACTGTTCACGTGTCTGATCATGCACTGATCCCGTGGCTGATCATACACTGCTCACGTAGCTGATCATGCACTAATCACGTGTCTATCATGCAGTGCTCACGTGGCTGATCCTGCAATGATCACAGAGCTACCATGTACTGGTCACGTGACTGGTCATGCACTCATCACGTAATTGATCATGCACTGATCACGTGGGTGATCATACACTGATCACGTAACTGATCATGCACTGATCACATGGCTATCATTCACTGATCACATGGCTGATCATACACTGATCACTTGCCTGGTCATGCACAGATCACGTGACTAATCATGAAGTGATCACGTGACTATCATGCACTGATCACGTGGATATCATGCACTGATCACGTGGCTGATCACACACGTATCACGTGACTGATCCTGCACTGATCACGTGGCTATCATGCACTGATCACGTGGCTATCATGCACTGATCACGTGGCTGATCATGCAATGATCACGAAGCTACCGTGTACTGGTCACGTGACTGATCATGCACTGATCACGTAATTGATCATGCATTGATCATGTGGCTGATCATGCACTGATCACGTGGCTGATCATGCACTGATCACGTGGCTGATCATGCACTGATCACGTGACTGATCATGCACTGATCACCTGGCTTATCATGCATTGATCATGTGACTGATCATGTGCTGATCATGTTTGGTGTCATACACTGATCATGTGCCTCTGGAGGCAATGAACAAAGAGCTGAGTAGGCAGGAATCAGTCAGCAGGCAATAATCATGGAACTGAGCTCTGAGAAATCATGCTGCTCAGCTGGCAATAATCAAGTAGATGAGCAGGCAGGAATTATGCAGCGCAGGTGGCAATTGTCAAGGAGATGACAGGCAGGAATCGTGCAGCTCAGCTGGCAATTGTCAAGCAGATGAGCAGACAGTAATCACGCAGCTCAGCAGGCCCTGATCACGTGACTGAGCATACACTGTTCACGTGGCTGATCACACACCTATTACGTGGCTGATCATGCACTGATCACGTGGCTCTCATGCACTGATCACGTTATTGCGCATGCACAGTTCACGTGGCTGATCACACACCTATCACGTGACTTTTCACGCATTGATCACTTGACTGATCATGCACTGATCACGTGGCTATAATGCACTGATCACGTGTCTGATCATACACTCTTAACGTTCCTGGGGTTGCACAGATCACGTGACTAATCATGAACTGATCACGTGGCTATATGTCACTGATCACGTGGATATCATGCACTGATTACGTGCCTGTCATGCACAGATCACGTGACTAATCATGAACTGATCACGTAGGTATCATGCACTGATCACGTGGCTGATCATACACTGTTCATGTGTCTGATCATGCACTGATGACGTGTCTATCATGCAGTGCTCACGTGGCTGATCCTGCAATGATAAGGTAGCTAACATGTACTGGTCACGTGACTCTTCATGCAATGTTAACGTAACTGGTCATGCTCTGAACACGTGACTGATCATGCACTGATCACGTGGCAATCGTGCACTGATCACTTAGATGGTCATACACTGATAACGTGCCTGGTCATGCACAGATTACGTGAATGATCATGCGCTGATCACGTGACTGATCATGCACTGATCACGTGGCTATCATGCACTACTCACGTGGCTGATCATGCAGTGATCATGTAGCTAACATGTACCGGTCACGTGACTGATCATACACCCATCAGGTGACTGATAATGCACTGATCATGTGGCTATCATGCACTGTTCACATGGCTGACCATACACTGATCACCTGCCTGGTCATGCACAGATCACGTGACTAATCATGAACTGATCACGTAGCTATCATGCACTGATCACCTGGCTGATCATGCACTGATCACGTAATTGATCATGCACTGATCACGTGGCTGATCATACACTGTTCACGTGGCTATCATGCACTACTCACGTGGCTGATCATGCAGTGATCATGTAGCTAACATGTACCGGTCACGTGACTGATCATACACCCATCAGGTGACTGATAATGCACTGATCATGTGGCTATCATGCACTGTTCACATGGCTAACCATACACTGATCACCTGCCTGGTCATGCACAGATCACGTGACTAATCATGAACTGATCACGTAGCTATCATGCATTGATCACCTGGCTGATCATGCACTGATCACGTAATTGATCATGCACTGATCACCTGGCTGATCATACACTGTTCACGTGTCTGACCATGCACTGATCTCGTGGCTGATCATACACTGCTCACGTAACTGATCATGCACTGATCACGTGGCTATCATGCATTGATCACGTGGCTGAACATGCACTGTTCACGTGGCTGATCACACACCTGTCACGTGACTGATCTTGCACACATCACGTGGCTATCATGCACTGCTCACGTGGCTGGTCATGCAATGATTACGTAGCTACCATATACTGGTCACGTGAATGATCCTGCACAGATCAGGTAAATGATCATGCACTGTTCACGTGACTGATCATGCACTGATCTCGTGGCTATCATGCACAGCGCACGTGGCTGATCATGTAAGGATCACGTAGCTACCATGTACTCGTCACGTGACTGATCATGCACTGATCACGTAATTGATCATGCACTGATCACGTGACGGATCATGCACTGATCACGTGCCTGATCATGCACTGATCACGTGGCTATCATGCACTGATCACTTGGATGGTCATACACTGATCACGTGCCTGGTCATGCACATATTATGTGACTGATCATGCACTGATCACGTGACTGATCATGCACTGATCTCATGGCTATCATGCACAGCTCACGTGGCTGAACATGCAATGATCACGTAGCTACCATGTAATGGTCACGTGACTGATCATGCACTGATCACATAATTGAACATGCACTGATCATGTGGCTGATCATGCACTGTTGACGTGGCTGATCATACACTGATCACGTGATTGATCATGCCCTGATCACTTGGATATTATGCACTGATCACCTGGCTGATCATACACTGTTCACGTGTCTGATCATGCACTGATCACGTGGCTATCATGCACTGATCATGTGGCACTCATGCACTGTTCACGTGGCTGATCACACACCTGTCACGTGACTGATCATGCACACATCACGTGGCTATCATGCACTGCTCACGTGGCTGGTCATGCAATGATTACGTAGCTACCATATACTGGTCACGTGAATGATCCTGCACAGATCAGGTAAATGATCCTGCACTGTTCACGTGACTGATCATGTACTGACCACGTGACTGATCATGCTCTGATCACGTGGCTATCATGCACTGCTCACGTGGCTCATCATGCAATGATCAGGAAGCAACCATGTACTGGTCACGTGACTGGTCATGCACTGATCACGTAATTGATCCTGCACTGATCACGTGGCTCATCATGCACTGATCACATGACTCTTCACGCACTGATCACTTGACTGATCATGAACTGACCACGTGGCTAACATGCACTGCTCACGTGGCTGGTCATGAAAAGATCACGTAGCATCCATGTACTTGTCACGTGACTGATCATACACTGATCACGTAATTGATCCTGCACTAATCACGTGGCTCATCATGCACTGATCACGTGACTGTTCATGCGCTGATCACTTGACTGATCATGCACTGATCATGTGGCTATAATGCACTGATCACGTGGCTGATCATACACTGTTAACGTGCCTGGTCATGCACAGATCACGTGACTAATCATGAACTGATCACGAGACTGATCATGCACTGATCACGTCTATATCATGCACTGATCAGGTGGCTGATCATACACTGATCACGTGACTGATCATGCACTGATCACGTGGCTATCATGCACTGATCACTTGGATGGTAATACACTGATCACGTGCCTGGTCATGCACAGATTACTTGACTGATCATGGACTGATCACGTGACTGATCATGCAGTGATCACGTCTATATCATGCACTGATCACATGACTGCCCATGCACTGATCACGTGGCTATCATGCCTTGTTCACGTGGCTGATCATAAACTGATCTCCTGCCTGGTCATGCACAGATCACGTGACTAATCATGAACTGATCACGTAGCTATCATGCACTGATCACCTGGATGATCATGCACTGATCACGTGGCTCTCATGCAGTGATCACGTGGCTGATCATGCACTGATACTGTGACTGAGCATGGACTGATCACATGACTATCATGTAGTGATCACGTGACTTAATGGCGCTGATCATGTGACTGATCATGGGCTGAGCATGTTTGCTATCATACACTGATCATGTGCCTCTGGAGGCAAAATAACAAAGCGCTGAGTAGGCACGAATCAAACAGTCAGCAGGCAATAATCATGGAACTCAGCTGTGAGGAATCATGCTGCTCAGCTGGCAATAATCAAGCAGCTGAGCAGGCAGGAATTACGCAGCACAGCTGGCAATTGTCAAGCAGATGACAGGCAGGAATCGTGCAGCTCAGCTGGCAATTGTCAAGCAGATGAGCAGACAGTAATGACGCAGCTCAGCAGGCCCTGATCACGTGACTGAGCATGCACTGTTGACGTGGCTGATCATACACTGATCACGTGATTGATCATGCTCTGATCACTTGGATATCATGCACTGATCACCTGGCTGATCATACACTGTTCACGTGTCTGACCATGCACTGATCTCGTGGCTGATCATACACTGCTCACGTAACTGATCATGCACTGATCACGTGGCTATCATGCACTGATCTCGTGGCTGAACATGCACTGTTCACGTGGCTGATCACACACCTGTCACGTGACTGATCATGCACACATCACGTGACTATCATGCACTGCTCACGTGGCTGGTCATGCAATGATTACGTAGCTACCATATACTGGTCACGTGAATGATCCTGCACAGATCAGGTAAATGATCATGCACTGTTCACGTGACTATTCATGTACTGACCACGTGACTGATCATGCCCTGATCACGTGGCTATCATGCACTGCTCACGTGGCTGATCATGCAATGATCAGGAAGCAACCATGTACTGGTCACGTGACTGGTCATGCACTGATCACGTAATTGATCCTGCACTGATCACGTGGCTCATCATGCACTGATCACGTGACTGTTCACGCACTGATCACTTGACTGATCATGCCCTGATCACGTGGCTAACATGCACTGCTCACGTGGCTGGTCATGAAAAGTTCATGTAGCATCCATGTACTGGTCACGTGACTGATCATACACTGGTCACGTAATTGATCCTGCACTGATCACGTGGCTCATCATGCACTGATCACATGACTGTTCATGCACTGATCACTTGACTGATCATGCACTGATCACGTGGCTATAATGCACTGATCACGTGGCTGATCATACACTGTTAACGTGCCTGGTCATGCACAGATCACGTGACTAATCATGAACTGATCACGTGGCTATCATGCACTGATTACGTGCCTGTCATGCACAGATCACGTGACTAATCATGAACTGATCACGTAGGTATCATGCAGTGATCACGTGGCTGATCATACACTGTTCACGTGTCTGATCATGCACTGATCACGAGGCTGATCATACACTGCTCACGTAGCTGATCATGCACTGATCACGTATCTATCATGCAGTGCTCACGTGGCTGATCCTGCAATGATCACAGAGCTACCATGTACTGGTCACGTGACTGATCATGCACTGATCACGTAATTGATCATGCACTGATCACGTGGCTATCATGCACTGATCACTTGGATGGTGATACACTGATCACGTGCCTGGTCATGCACAGATTACTTGACTGATCATGCACTGATCACGTGACTGATCATGCACTGATCACGTCTATATCATGCACTGATCACATGACTGCCCAAGCACTGATCACGTGGCTATCATGCACTGATCAAGTGGCTGATCATTCTCTGCTACCGAAAATGATCATGCACTGATCACGTGGCTATCATGCACTGTTCACGTGGCTGATCATAAACTGATCACCTGCCTGGTCATGCACAGATCACGTGACTAATCATGAACTGATCACGTAGCTATCATGCACTGATCACCTGGATGATCATGCACTGATCACGTGGCTCTCATGCCCTGATCACGTGGCTATCATGCACTGTTCACGTGGCTGATCACACACCTGTCACGTGACTGATCTTGCACACATCACGTGGCTATCACGCATTGCTCACGTGGCTGGTCATGCAATGATTACGTAGCTACCATATACTGGTCACGTGAATGATCCTGCACAGATCAGGTAAATGATCATGCACTGTTCACGTGACTGATCATGCACTGATCTCGTGGCTATCATGCACAGCGCACGTGGCTGATCATGTAAGGATCACGTAGCTACCATGTACTCGTCACGTGACTGATCATGCACTGATCACGTAATTGATCATGCACTGATCACGTGACGGATCATGCACTGATCACGTGCCTGATCATGCACTGATCACGTGGCTATCATGCACTGATCACTTGGATGGTCATACACTGATCACGTGCCTGGTCATGCACATATTACGTGACTGATCATGCACTGATCACGTGACTGATCATGCACTGATCTCATAGCTATCATGCACAGCTCACGTGGCTGAACATGCAATGATCACATAGCTACCATGTAATGGTCACGTGACTGATCATGCACTGATCACATAATTGATCATGCACTGATCATGTGGCTGATCATGCACTGTTGACGTGGCTGATCATACACTGATCACGTGATTGATCATGCCCTGATCACTTGGATATCATGCACTGATCACCTGGCTGATCATACACTGTTCACGTGTCTGATCATGCACTGATCTCGTGCCTGATCATACACTGCTCACGTAACTGATCATGCACTGATCACGTGGCTAGCATGCACTGATCAGGTGGCACTCATGCACTGTTCACGTGGCTGATCACACACCTGTCACGTGACTGATCATGCACACATCACGTGGCTATCATGCACTGCTCACGTGGCTGGTCATGCAATGATTACGTAGCTACCATATACTGGTCACGTGAATGATCCTGCACAGATCAGGTAAATGATCATGCACTGTTCACGTGACTGATCATGTACTGACCACGTGACTGATCAGGCTCTGATCACGTGGCTATCATGCACTGCTCACGTGGCTGATCATGCAATGATCAGGAAGCAACCATGTACTGGTCACGTTACTGGTCATGCACTGATCACGTAATTGATCCTGCGCTGATCACGTGGCTCATCATGCACTGATCACGTGACTGTTCACGCACTGATCACTTGACTGATCATGAACTGACCACGTGGCTAACATGCACTGCTCACGTGGCTGGTCATGAAAAGATCACGTAGCATCCATGTACTGGTCACGTGACTGATCATACACTTATCACGTAATTGATCCTGCACTGATCACGTGGCTCATCATGCACTGATCACGTGACTGTTCATGCGCTGATCACTTGACTGATCATGCACTGATCACGTGGCTATAATGCACTGATCACGTGGCTGATCATACACTGTTAACGTGCCTGGTCATGCACAGATCACGTGACTAATCATGAACTGATCACGTGGCTATCATGCACTGATTACGTGCCTGTCATGCACAGATCACGTGACTAATCATGAACTGATCACGTAGGTATCATGCAGTGATCACGTGGCTGATCATACACTGTTCACGTGTCTGATCATGCACTGATCCCGTGGCTGATCATACACTGCTCACGTAGCTGATCATGCACTAATCACGTGTCTATCATGCAGTGCTCACGTGGCTGATCCTGCAATGATCACAGAGCTACCATGTACTGGTCACGTGACTGGTCATGCATTGATCACGTAATTGATCATGCACTGATCACGTGGGTGATCATACACTGATCACGTAACTGATCATGCACTGATCACATGGCTATCATTCACTGATCACATGGCTGATCATACACTGATCACTTGCCTGGTCATGCACAGATCACGTGACTAATCATGAAGTGATCACGTGACTATCATGCACTGATCACGTGGATATCATGCACTGATCACGTGGCTGATCACACACGTATCACGTGACTGATCCTGCACTGATCACGTGGCTATCATGCACTGATCACGTGGCTATCATGCACTGATCACGTGGCTGATCATGCAATGATCACGAAGCTACCGTGTACTGGTCACGTGACTGATCATGCACTGATCACGTAATTGATCATGCATTGATCATGTGGCTGATCATGCACTGATCACGTGGCTGATCATGCACTGATCACGTGGCTGATCATGCACTGATCACGTGACTGATCATGCACTGATCACCTGGCTTATCATGCATTGATCATGTGACTGATCATGTGCTGATCATGTTTGGTGTCATACACTGATCATGTGCCTCTGGAGGCAATGAACAAAGAGCTGAGTAGGCAGGAATCAGTCAGCAGGCAATAATCATGGAACTCAGCTCTGAGAAATCATGCTGCTCAGCTGGCAATAATCAAGTAGATGAGCAGGCAGGAATTATGCAGCGCAGGTGGCAATTGTCAAGGAGATGACAGGCAGGAATCGTGCAGCTCAGCTGGCAATTGTCAAGCAGATGAGCAGACAGTAATCACGCAGCTCAGCAGGCCCTGATCACGTGACTGAGCATACACTGTTCACGTGGCTGATCACACACCTATTACGTGGCTGATCATGCACTGATCACGTGGCTCTCATGCACTGATCACGTTATTGCGCATGCACAGTTCACGTGGCTGATCACACACCTATCACGTGACTTTTCACGCATTGATCACTTGACTGATCATGCACTGATCACGTGGCTATAATGCACTGATCACGTGTCTGATCATACACTCTTAACGTTCCTGGGGTTGCACAGATCACGTGACTAATCATGAACTGATCACGTGGCTATATGTCACTGATCACGTGGATATCATGCACTGATTACGTGCCTGTCATGCACAGATCACGTGACTAATCATGAACTGATCACGTAGGTATCATGCACTGATCACGTGGCTGATCATACACTGTTCATGTGTCTGATCATGCACTGATGACGTGTCTATCATGCAGTGCTCACGTGGCTGATCCTGCAATGATAAGGTAGCTAACATGTACTGGTCACGTGACTCTTCATGCAATGTTAACGTAACTGGTCATGCGCTGAACACGTGACTGATCATGCCCTGATCACGTGGCAATCGTACACTGATCACTTAGATGGTCATACACTGATAACGTGCCTGGTCATGCACAGATTACGTGAATGATCATGCGCTGATCACGTGACTGATCATGCACTGATCACGTGGCTATCATGCACTACTCACGTGGCTGATCATGCAGTGATCATGTAGCTAACATGTACCGGTCACGTGACTGATCATACACCCATCAGGTGACTGATAATGCACTGATCATGTGGCTATCATGCACTGTTCACATGGCTGACCATACACTGATCACCTGCCTGGTCATGCACAGATCACGTGACTAATCATGAACTGATAACGTAGCTATCATGCACTGATCACCTGGCTGATCATGCACTGATCACGTAATTGATCATGCACTGATCACGTGGCTGATCATACACTGTTCACGTGGCTATCATGCACTACTCACGTGGCTGATCATGCAGTGATCATGTAGCTAACATGTACCGGTCACGTGACTGATCATACACCCATCAGGTGACTGATAATGCACTGATCATGTGGCTATCATGCACTGTTCACATGGCTGACCATACACTGATCACCTGCCTGGTCATGCACAGATCACGTGACTAATCATGAACTGATCACGTAGCTATCATGCATTGATCACCTGGCTGATCATGCACTGATCACGTAATTGATCATGCACTGATCACCTGGCTGATCATACACTGTTCACGTGTCTGACCATGCACTGATCTCGTGGCTGATCATACACTGCTCACGTAACTGATCATGCACTGATCACGTGGCTATCATGCACTGATCACGTGGCTGAACATGCACTGTTCACGTGGCTGATCACACACCTGTCACGTGACTGATCATGCACTGATCACGTGGCACTCATGCACTGTTCACGTGGCTGATCACACACCTGTCACGTGACTGATCTTGCACACATCACGTGGCTATCATGCACTGCTCACGTGGCTGGTCATGCAATGATTATGTAGCTACCATATACTGGTCACGTGAATGATCCTGCACAGATCAGGTAAATGATCATGCACTGTTCACGTGACTGATCATGCACTGATCTCGTGGCTATCATGCACAGCGCACGTGGCTGATCATGTAAGGATCACGTAGCTACCATGTACTCGTCACGTGACTGATCATGCACTGATCACGTAATTGATCATGCACTGATCACGTGACGGATCATGCACTGATCACGTGACTGATCATGCACTGATCACGTAATTGATCATGCACTGATCACGTGACGGATCATGCACTGATCACGTGCCTGATCATGCACTGATCATGTGGCTATCATGCACTGATCACTTGGATGGTCATACACTGATCACGTGCCTGGTCATGCACATATTACGTGACTGATCATGCATTGATCACGTGACTGATCATGCACTGATCTCATGGCTATCATGCACAGCTCACGTGGCTGAACATGCAATGATCACGTAGCTACCATGTAATGGTCACGTGACTGATCATGCACTGATCACATAATTGATCATGCACTGATCATGTGGCTGATCATGCACTGTTGATGTGGCTGATCATACACTGATCACGTGATTGATCATGCCCTGATCACTTGGATATCATGCACTGATCACCTGGCTGATCATACACTGTTCACGTGTCTGACCATGCACTGATCTCGTGGCTGATCATACACTGCTCACGTAACTGATCATGCACTGATCACGTGGCTATCATGCACTGACTACGTGGCACTCATGCACTCTTCACGTGGCTGATCACACACCTGTCACGTGACTGATCATGCACACATCACGTGGCTATCATGCACTGCTCACGTGGCTGGTCATGCAATGATTACGTAGCTACCATATACTGGTCACGTGAATGATCCTGCACAGATCAGGTAAATGATCATGCACTGTTCACGTGACTGATCATGTACTGACCACGTGACTGATCATGCTCTGATCACGTGGCTATCATGCACTGCTCACGTGGCTGATCATGCAATGATCAGGAAGCAACCATGTACTGGTCACGTGACTGGTCATGCACTGATCACGTAATTGATCCTGCACTGATCACGTGGCTCATCATGCACTGATCACGTGACTGTTCACGCACTGATCACTTGACTGATCATGAACTGACCACGTGGCTAACATGCACTGCTCACGTGGCTGGTCATGAAAAGATCACGTAGCATTCATGTACTGGTCACGTGACTGATCATACACTGATCACGTAATTGATCCTGCACTGATCACGTGGCTCATCATGCACTGATCACGTGACTGTTCATGCGCTGATCACTTGACTGATCATGCACTGATCACGTGGCTATAATGCACTGATCACGTGGCTGATCATACACTGTTAACGTGCCTGGTCATGCACAGATCACGTGACTAATCATGAACTGATCACGTGGCTATCATACACTGATCGCCTGCCTGGTCATGCACAGATCACGTGACGAATCATGAACTGATCACGTAGCTATCATGCACTGATCACCTGGCTGATCATGCAGTGATCACGTAATTGATCATGCACTAATCACGTGACTGATCATGCACTGATCACGTGACTGATCATGCACTGATCACGTGGCTACTTGCACTGATCACTTGCCTGGTCATACACTGATCACGTGCCTGGTCATGCACAGATTACATGACTGATCATGCACTGATCACGAGACTGATCATGCAATGATCACGTAGCTACCATGTTCTGGTAACGTGACTAATCATGCACTGATCACGTAATTGATCATGCACTGATCACGTGGCTGATCATGCACTGATCTCGTGGCTATCATGCACAGCGCACGTGGCTGATCATGTAAGGATCACGTAGCTACCATGTACTGGTAACGTGACTGATCATGCACTGATCACGTAATTGATCATGCACTGATCACGTGGCTGATCATGCACTGATCTCGTGGCTATCATGCACAGCGCACGTGGCTGATCATGTAAGGATCACGTAACTACCATGTACTCGTCACGTGACTGATCATGCACTGATCACGTAACTGATCATGCACTGATCACGTGACGGATCCTGCACTGATCACGTGCCTGATCATGCACTGATCACGTGGCTATCATGCACTGATCACTTGGATGGTCATACACTGATCACGTGCCTGGTCATGCACAGATTACGTGACTGATCATGCACTGTTCACGTGACTGATCATGCACTGAACTCATGGCTATCATGCACAGCTCACGTGGCTGATCATGCAAATATCACGTAGTTACCGTGTACTGGTCACGTGACTGATCATGCACTGATCACATAATTGATCATGCACTGATCATGTGGCTGATCATGCACTGATCACGTGGCTGATCATACACTGATCAAGTGACTGATCATGCACTGATCACGTGATTGATTATGCACTGATCACGTGGCTACCATGCACTGATCACTTGGCTGGTCATACACTGATGACGTGCCTGGTCATGCACAGATTACGTGACTGATCATGCACTGATCACGTGACTGATCATGCACTGAATCGTGGCTATCATGCACGGCTCACGTGGCTGATCATGCAAATATCACGTAGTTACCGTGTACTGGTCACGTGACTGATCATGCAATGATCATACAATTGATCATGCACTGATCATGTGGCTGATCATGCACTGATCACATGGCTCATCATCCACTGATCACGTGACTGATCATGCACTGATCAGTTGGCTATCATGCACTGATTACTTGGCTGATCATACACTGATCACGTGACTGATCCTGCACTGATCATCTGGCCTTCATGCACTCATTACCTGGCTATCGTGCACTGATCACGTGGTTGATCATACACTGATCACAGGACTGATCGTGCACTGATCACGTCTATATCATTCACTGATCACATGACTGCCCATGCACTGAACACGTGCATATTCATACACTGATCATGTGACAGATCATGCAGTGATCACGTGGCTATCATGCACTGATCAAGTGGCTGATCATACTGTGCTCCCGAAACTGATCATGCACTGATCACGTGGCTATCATGCACTGCTCACGTGGCTGATCATGCAATGATCACGTAGCTACCATGTAGTAGTCACGTGAGTGATCATGCACTGATCACGTAATTGATCATGCACTGATCAGGTGACTTATCATGCACTGATCATGTGGCTGATCATGCACTGATCAGGTGGCTGATCATACACTGATCACGTGACTGATCATGCACTGATCACGTGGCTATCATGCACTGATCACTTGGATGGTAATACACTGATCACGTGCCTGGTCATGCACAGATTACTTGACTGATCATGCACTGGTCACGTGACTGATCATGCAGTGATCACGTCTATATCATGCACTGATCACATGACTGCCCATGCACTGATCACGTGGCTATCATGCACTGTTCACGTGGCTGATCATAAACTGATCACCTGCCTGGTCATGCACAGATCACGTGACTAATCATGAACTGATCACGTAGCTATCATGCACTGATCACCTGGATGATCATGCCTTGATCACGTGGCTCTCATGCACTGATCACGTGGCTGATCATGCACTGATACTGTGACTGAGCATGGACTGATCACATGACTATCATGTAGTGATCACGTGACTTAATGGCGCTGATCATGTGACTGATCATGCGCTGAGCATGTTTGCTATCATACACTGATCATGTGCCTCTGGAGGCAAAATAACAAAGTGCTGAGTAGGCACGAATCAAACAGTCAGCAGGCAATAATCATGGAACTCAGCTGTGAGGAATCATGCTGCTCAGCTGGCAATAATCAAGCAGCTGAGCAGGCAGGAATTACGCAGCACAGCTGGCAATTGTCAAGCAGATGACAGGCAGGAATCGTGCAGCTCAGCTGGCAATTGTCAAGCAGATGAGCAGACAGTAATGACGCAGCTCAGCAGGCCCTGATCACGTGACTGAGCATGCACTGTTGACGTGGCTGATCATACACTGATCACGTGATTGATCATGCCCTGATCACTTGGATATCATGCACTGATCACCTGGCTGATCATACACTGTTCACGTGTCTGACCATGCACTGATCTCGTGGCTGATCATACACTGCTCACGTAACTGATCATGCACTGATCACGTGGCTATCATGCACTGATCACGTGGCTGAACATGCACTGTTCACGTGGCTGATCACACACCTGTCACGTAATTGATCCTGCACTGATCACGTGGCTCATCATGCACTGATCACGTGACTGTTCACGCACTGATCACTTGACTGATCATGCCCTGATCACGTGGCTATAATGCACTGATCACGTGGCTGATCATACACTGTTAACGTGCCTGGTCATGCACAGATCACGTGACTAATCATGAACTGATCACGTGGCTATCATGCACTGATTACGTGCCTGTCATGCACAGATCACGTGACTAATCATGAACTGATCACGTAGGTATCATGCACTGATCACGTGGCTGATCATACACTGTTCATGTGTCTGATCATGCACTGATGACGTGTCTATCATGCAGTGCTCACGTGGCTGATCCTGCAATGATAAGGTAGCTAACATGTACTGGTCACGTGACTCTTCATGCAATGTTAACGTAACTGGTCATGCTCTGAACACGTGACTGATCATGCACTGATCACGTGGCAATCGTGCACTGATCACTTAGATGGTCATACACTGATAACGTGCCTGGTCATGCACAGATTACGTGAATGATCATGCGCTGATCACGTGACTGATCATGCACTGATCACGTGGCTATCATGCACTACTCACGTGGCTGATCATGCAGTGATCATGTAGCTAACATGTACCGGTCACGTGACTGATCATACACCCATCAGGTGACTGATAATGCACTGATCATGTGGCTATCATGCACTGTTCACATGGCTGACCATACACTGATCACCTGCCTGGTCATGCACAGATCACGTGACTAATCATGAACTGATCACGTAGCTATCATGCACTGATCACCTGGCTGATCATGCACTGATCACGTAATTGATCATGCACTGATCACGTGGCTGATCATACACTGTTCACGTGGCTATCATGCACTACTCACGTGGCTGATCATGCAGTGATCATGTAGCTAACATGTACCGGTCACGTGACTGATCATACACCCATCAGGTGACTGATAATGCACTGATCATGTGGCTATCATGCACTGTTCACATGGCTAACCATACACTGATCACCTGCCTGGTCATGCACAGATCACGTGACTAATCATGAACTGATCACGTAGCTATCATGCATTGATCACCTGGCTGATCATGCACTGATCACGTAATTGATCATGCACTGATCACCTGGCTGATCATACACTGTTCACGTGTCTGACCATGCACTGATCTCGTGGCTGATCATACACTGCTCACGTAACTGATCATGCACTGATCACGTGGCTATCATGCACTGATCACGTGGCTGAACATGCACTGTTCACGTGGCTGATCACACACCTGTCACGTGACTGATCATGCACTGATCACGTGGCACTCATGCACTGTTCACGTGGCTGATCACACACCTGTCACGTGACTGATCTTGCACACATCACGTGGCTATCATGCACTGCTCACGTGGCTGGTCATGCAATGATTACGTAGCTACCATATACTGGTCACGTGAATGATCCTGCACAGATCAGGTAAATGATCATGCACTGTTCACGTGACTGATCATGCACTGATCTCGTGGCTATCATGCACAGCGCACGTGGCTGATCATGTAAGGATCACGTAGCTACCATGTACTCGTCACGTGACTGATCATGCACTGATCACGTAATTGATCATGCACTGATCACGTGACGGATCATGCACTGATCACGTGCCTGATCATGCACTGATCACGTGGCTATCATGCACTGATCACTTGGATGGTCATACACTGATCACGTGCCTGGTCATGCACATATTACGTGACTGATCATGCACTGATCACGTGACTGATCATGCACTGATCTCATGGCTATCATGCACAGCTCACGTGGCTGAACATGCAATGATCACGTAGCTACCATGTAATGGTCACGTGACTGATCATGCACTGATCACATAATTGAACATGCACTGATCATGTGGCTGATCATGCACTGTTGACGTGGCTGATCATACACTGATCACGTGATTGATCATGCCCTGATCACTTGGATATTATGCACTGATCACCTGGCTGATCATACACTGTTCACGTGTCTGATCATGCACTGATCACGTGGCTATCATGCACTGATCATGTGGCACTCATGCACTGTTCACGTGGCTGATCACACACCTGTCACGTGACTGATCATGCACACATCACGTGGCTATCATGCACTGCTCACGTGTCTGGTCATGCAATGATTACGTAGCTACCATATACTGGTCACGTGAATGATCCTGCACAGATCAGGTAAATGATCCTGCACTGTTCACGTGACTGATCATGTACTGACCACGTGACTGATCATGCTCTGATCACGTGGCTATCATGCACTGCTCACGTGGCTCATCATGCAATGATCAGGAAGCAACCATGTACTGGTCACGTGACTGGTCATGCACTGATCACGTAATTGATCCTGCACTGATCACGTGGCTCATCATGCACTGATCACATGACTCTTCACGCACTGATCACTTGACTGATCATGAACTGACCACGTGGCTAACATGCACTGCTCACGTGGCTGGTCATGAAAAGATCACGTAGCATCCATGTATTGGTCACGTGACTGATCATACACTGATCACGTAATTGATCCTGCACTGATCACGTGGCTCATCATGCACTGATCACGTGACTGTTCATGCGCTGATCACTTGACTGATCATGCACTGATCACGTGGCTATAATGCACTGATCACGTGGCTGATCATACACTGTTAACGTGCCTGGTCATGCACAGATCACGTGACTAATCATGAACTGACCACGTGGCTATCATGCACTGATTACGTGCCTGTCATGCACAGATCACGTGACTAATCATGAACTGATCACGTAGGTATCATGCAGTGATCACGTGGCTGATCATACACTGTTCACCTGTCTGATCATGCACTGATCCCGTGGCTGATCATACACTGCTCACGTAGCTGATCATGCACTAATCACGTGTCTATCATGCAGTGCTCACGTGGCTGATCCTGCAATGATCACAGAGCTACCATGTACTGGTCACGTGACTGATCATGCACTGATCACGTAATTGATCATGCACTGATCACGTGGCTGATCATAAACTGATCACGTAACTGATCATGCACTGATCACATGGCTATCATTCACTGATCACATGGCTGATCATACACTGATCACTTGCCTGGTCATGCACAGATCACGTGACTAATCATGAAGTGATCACGTGACTCATGCACTGATCACGTGGATATCATGCACTGATCACGTGGCTGATCACACACGTATCACGTGACTGATCCTGCACTGATCACGTGGCTATCATGCACTGATCACGTGGCTGTCATGCACTGATCACGTGGCTGATCATGCAATGATCACGAAGCTACCGTGTACTGGTCACGTGACTGATCATGCACTGATCACGTAATTGATCATGCATTGATCATGTGGCTGATCATGCACTGATCACGTGGCTGATCATGCACTGATCACGTGGCTGATCATGCACTGATCACGTGACTGATCATGCACTGATCACCTGGCTTATCATGCATTGATCATGTGACTGATCATGTGCTGATAATGTTTGGTGTCATACACTGATCATGTGCCTCTGGAGGCAATGAACAAAGAGCTGAGTAGGCAGGAATCAGTCAGCAGGCAATAATCATGGAACTCAGCTCTGAGAAATCATGCTGCTCAGCTGGCAATAATCAAGTAGATGAGCAGGCAGGAATTATGCAGCGCAGGTGGCAATTGTCAAGGAGATGACAGGCAGGAATCGTGCAGCTCAGCTGGCAATTGTCAAGCAGATGAGCAGACAGTAATCACGCAGCTCAGCAGGCCCTGATCACGTGACTGAGCATACACTGTTCACGTGGCTGATCACACACCTATTACGTGGCTGATCATGCACTGATCACGTGGCTCTCATGCACTGATCATGTTATTGCGCATGCACAGTTCACGTGGCTGATCACACACCTATCACGTGACTTTTCACGCATTGATCACTTGACTGATCATGCACTGATCACGTGGCTATAATGCACTGATCACGTGTCTGATCATACACTCTTAACGTTCCTGGGGTTGCACAGATCACGTGACTAATCATGAACTGATCACGTGGCTATATGTCACTGATCACGTGGATATCATGCACTGATTACGTGCCTGTCATGCACAGA
Source organism: Bos taurus (assembly GCF_002263795.3). NCBI lineage: Eukaryota > Metazoa > Chordata > Mammalia > Artiodactyla > Bovidae > Bos > Bos taurus. Next base: position 49,735 of record NW_020191636.1, on the reverse strand, counting down.
TCACGTGACTAATCATGAACTGATCACGTAGGTATCATGCACTGATCACGTGGCTGATCATACACTGTTCATGTGTCTGATCATGCACTGATGACGTGTCTATCATGCAGTGCTCACGTGGCTGATCCTGCAATGATAAGGTAGCTAACATGTACTGGTCACGTGACTCTTCATGCAATGTTAACGTAACTGGTCATGCGCTGAACACGTGACTGATCATGCCCTGATCACGTGGCAATCGTACACTGATCACTTAGATGGTCATACACTGATAACATGCCTGGTCATGCACAGATTACGTGAATGATCATGCGCTGATCACGTGACTGATCATGCACTGATCACGTGGCTATCATGCACTACTCACGTGGCTGATCATGCAGCGATCATGTAGCTAACATGTACCGGTCACGTGACTGATCATACACCCATCAGGTGACTGATAATGCACTGATCATGTGGCTATCATGCACTGTTCACATGGCTGACCATACACTGATCACCTGCCTGGTCATGCACAGATCACGTGACTAATCATGAACTGATCACGTAGCTATCATGCACTGATCACCTGGCTGATCATGCACTGATCACGTAATTGATCATGCACTGATCACGTGGCTGATCATACACTGTTCACGTGGCTATCATGCACTACTCACGTGGCTGATCATGCAGTGATCATGTAGCTAACATGTACCGGTCACGTGACTGATCATACACCCATCAGGTGACTGATAATGCACTGATCATGTGGCTATCATGCACTGTTCACATGGCTGACCATACACTGATCACCTGCCTGGTCATGCACAGATCACGTGACTAATCATGAACTGATCACGTAGCTATCATGCATTGATCACCTGGCTGATCATGCACTGATCACGTAATTGATCATGCACTGATCACCTGGCTGATCATACACTGTTCACGTGTCTGACCATGCACTGATCTCGTGGCTGATCATACACTGCTCACGTAACTGATCATGCACTGATCACGTGGCTATCATGCACTGATCACGTGGCTGAACATGCACTGTTCACGTGGCTGATCACACACCTGTCACGTGACTGATCATGCACTGATCACGTGGCACTCATGCACTGTTCACGTGGCTGATCACACACCTGTCACGTGACTGATCTTGCACACATCACGTGGCTATCATGCACTGCTCACGTGGCTGGTCATGCAATGATTATGTAGCTACCATATACTGGTCACGTGAATGATCCTGCACAGATCAGGTAAATGATCATGCACTGTTCACGTGACGGATCATGCACTGATCACGTGCCTGATCATGCACTGATCATGTGGCTATCATGCACTGATCACTTGGATGGTCATACACTGATCACGTGCCTGGTCATGCACGTATTACGTGACTGATCATGCACTGATCACGTGACTGATCATGCACTGATCTCATGGCTATCATGCACAGCTCACGTGGCTGAACATGCAATGATCACGTAGCTACCATGTAATGGTCACGTGACTGATCATGCACTGATCACATAATTGATCATGCACTGATCATGTGGCTGATCATGCACTGTTGACGTGGCTGATCATACACTGATCACGTGATTGATCATGCCCTGATCACTTGGATATCATGCACTGATCACCTGGCTGATCATACACTGTTCACGTGTCTGACCATGCACTGATCTCGTGGCTGATCATACACTGCTCACGTAACTGATCATGCACTGATCACGTGGCTATCATGCACTGATCACGTGGCACTCATGCACTCTTCACGTGGCTGATCACACACCTGTCACGTGACTGATCATGCACACATCACGTGGCTATCATGCACTGCTCACGTGGCTGGTCATGCAATGATTACGTAGCTACCATATACTGGTCACGTGAATGATCCTGCACAGATCAGGTAAATGATCATGCACTGTTCACGTGACTGATCATGTACTGACCACGTGACTGATCATGCTCTGATCACATGGCTATCATGCACTGCTCACGTGGCTGATCATGCAATGATCAGGAAGCAACCATGTACTGGTCACGTGACTGGTCATGCACTGATCACGTAATTGATCCTGCACTGATCACGTGGCTCATCATGCACTGATCACGTGACTGTTCACGCACTGATCACTTGACTGATCATGAACTGACCACGTGGCTAACATGCACTGCTCACGTGGCTGGTCATGAAAAGATCACGTAGCATCCATGTACTGGTCACGTGACTGATCATACACTGATCACGTAATTGATCCTGCACTGATCACGTGGCTCATCATGCACTGATCACGTGACTGTTCATGCGCTGATCACTTGACTGATCATGCACTGATCACGTGGCTATAATGCACTGATCACGTGGCTGATCATACACTGTTAACGTGCCTGGTCATGCACAGATCACGTGACTAATCATGAACTGATCACGTGGCTATCATACACTGATCGCCTGCCTGGTCATGCACAGATCACGTGACGAATCATGAACTGATCACGTAGCTATCATGCACTGATCACCTGGCTGATCATGCAGTGATCACGTAATTGATCATGCACTAATCACGTGACTGATCATGCACTGATCACGTGACTGATCATGCACTGATCACGTGGCTACTTGCACTGATCACTTGCCTGGTCATACACTGATCACGTGCCTGGTCATGCACAGATTACATGACTGATCATGCACTGATCACGAGACTGATCATGCAATGATCACGTAGCTACCATGTTCTGGTAACGTGACTAATCATGCACTGATCACGTAATTGATCATGCACTGATCACGTGGCTGATCATGCACTGATCTCGTGGCTATCATGCACAGCGCACGTGGCTGATCATGTAAGGATCACGTAGCTACCATGTACTGGTAACGTGACTGATCATGCACTGATCACGTAATTGATCATGCACTGATCACGTGGCTGATCATGCACTGATCTCGTGGCTATCATGCACAGCGCACGTGGCTGATCATGTAAGGATCACGTAACTACCATGTACTCGTCACGTGACTGATCATGCACTGATCACGTAACTGATCATGCACTGATCACGTGACGGATCCTGCACTGATCACGTGCCTGATCATGCACTGATCACGTGGCTATCATGCACTGATCACTTGGATGGTCATACACTGATCACGTGCCTGGTCATGCACAGATTACGTGACTGATCATGCACTGTTCACGTGACTGATCATGCACTGAACTCATGGCTATCATGCACAGCTCACGTGGCTGATCATGCAAATATCACGTAGTTACCGTGTACTGGTCACGTGACTGATCATGCACTGATCACATAATTGATCATGCACTGATCATGTGGCTGATCATGCACTGATCACGTGGCTGATCATACACTGATCAAGTGACTGATCATGCACTGATCACGTGATTGATTATGCACTGATCACGTGGCTACCATGCACTGATCACTTGGCTGGTCATACACTGATGACGTGCCTGGTCATGCACAGATTACGTGACTGATCATGCACTGATCACGTGACTGATCATGCACTGAATCGTGGCTATCATGCACGGCTCACGTGGCTGATCATGCAAATATCACGTAGTTACCGTGTACTGGTCACGTGACTGATCATGCAATGATCATACAATTGATCATGCACTGATCATGTGGCTGATCATGCACTGATCACATGGCTCATCATCCACTGATCACGTGACTGATCATGCACTGATCAGTTGGCTATCATGCACTGATTACTTGGCTGATCATACACTGATCACGTGACTGATCCTGCACTGATCATCTGGCCTTCATGCACTCATTACCTGGCTATCGTGCACTGATCACGTGGTTGATCATACACTGATCACAGGACTGATCGTGCACTGATCACGTCTATATCATTCACTGATCACATGACTGCCCATGCACTGAACACGTGCATATTCATACACTGATCATGTGACAGATCATGCAGTGATCACGTGGCTATCATGCACTGATCAAGTGGCTGATCATACTGTGCTCCCGAAACTGATCATGCACTGATCACGTGGCTATCATGCACTGCTCACGTGGCTGATCATGCAATGATCACGTAGCTACCATGTAGTAGTCACGTGAGTGATCATGCACTGATCACGTAATTGATCATGCACTGATCAGGTGACTTATCATGCACTGATCATGTGGCTGATCATGCACTGATCAGGTGGCTGATCATACACTGATCACGTGACTGATCATGCACTGATCACGTGGCTATCATGCACTGATCACTTGGATGGTAATACACTGATCACGTGCCTGGTCATGCACAGATTACTTGACTGATCATGCACTGGTCACGTGACTGATCATGCAGTGATCACGTCTATATCATGCACTGATCACATGACTGCCCATGCACTGATCACGTGGCTATCATGCACTGTTCACGTGGCTGATCATAAACTGATCACCTGCCTGGTCATGCACAGATCACGTGACTAATCATGAACTGATCACGTAGCTATCATGCACTGATCACCTGGATGATCATGCCTTGATCACGTGGCTCTCATGCACTGATCACGTGGCTGATCATGCACTGATACTGTGACTGAGCATGGACTGATCACATGACTATCATGTAGTGATCACGTGACTTAATGGCGCTGATCATGTGACTGATCATGCGCTGAGCATGTTTGCTATCATACACTGATCATGTGCCTCTGGAGGCAAAATAACAAAGTGCTGAGTAGGCACGAATCAAACAGTCAGCAGGCAATAATCATGGAACTCAGCTGTGAGGAATCATGCTGCTCAGCTGGCAATAATCAAGCAGCTGAGCAGGCAGGAATTACGCAGCACAGCTGGCAATTGTCAAGCAGATGACAGGCAGGAATCGTGCAGCTCAGCTGGCAATTGTCAAGCAGATGAGCAGACAGTAATGACGCAGCTCAGCAGGCCCTGATCACGTGACTGAGCATGCACTGTTGACGTGGCTGATCATACACTGATCACGTGATTGATCATGCCCTGATCACTTGGATATCATGCACTGATCACCTGGCTGATCATACACTGTTCACGTGTCTGACCATGCACTGATCTCGTGGCTGATCATACACTGCTCACGTAACTGATCATGCACTGATCACGTGGCTATCATGCACTGATCACGTGGCTGAACATGCACTGTTCACGTGGCTGATCACACACCTGTCACGTAATTGATCCTGCACTGATCACGTGGCTCATCATGCACTGATCACGTGACTGTTCACGCACTGATCACTTGACTGATCATGCCCTGATCACGTGGCTATAATGCACTGATCACGTGGCTGATCATACACTGTTAACGTGCCTGGTCATGCACAGATCACGTGACTAATCATGAACTGATCACGTGGCTATCATGCACTGATTACGTGCCTGTCATGCACAGATCACGTGACTAATCATGAACTGATCACGTAGGTATCATGCACTGATCACGTGGCTGATCATACACTGTTCATGTGTCTGATCATGCACTGATGACGTGTCTATCATGCAGTGCTCACGTGGCTGATCCTGCAATGATAAGGTAGCTAACATGTACTGGTCACGTGACTCTTCATGCAATGTTAACGTAACTGGTCATGCTCTGAACACGTGACTGATCATGCACTGATCACGTGGCAATCGTGCACTGATCACTTAGATGGTCATACACTGATAACGTGCCTGGTCATGCACAGATTACGTGAATGATCATGCGCTGATCACGTGACTGATCATGCACTGATCACGTGGCTATCATGCACTACTCACGTGGCTGATCATGCAGTGATCATGTAGCTAACATGTACCGGTCACGTGACTGATCATACACCCATCAGGTGACTGATAATGCACTGATCATGTGGCTATCATGCACTGTTCACATGGCTGACCATACACTGATCACCTGCCTGGTCATGCACAGATCACGTGACTAATCATGAACTGATCACGTAGCTATCATGCACTGATCACCTGGCTGATCATGCACTGATCACGTAATTGATCATGCACTGATCACGTGGCTGATCATACACTGTTCACGTGGCTATCATGCACTACTCACGTGGCTGATCATGCAGTGATCATGTAGCTAACATGTACCGGTCACGTGACTGATCATACACCCATCAGGTGACTGATAATGCACTGATCATGTGGCTATCATGCACTGTTCACATGGCTAACCATACACTGATCACCTGCCTGGTCATGCACAGATCACGTGACTAATCATGAACTGATCACGTAGCTATCATGCATTGATCACCTGGCTGATCATGCACTGATCACGTAATTGATCATGCACTGATCACCTGGCTGATCATACACTGTTCACGTGTCTGACCATGCACTGATCTCGTGGCTGATCATACACTGCTCACGTAACTGATCATGCACTGATCACGTGGCTATCATGCACTGATCACGTGGCTGAACATGCACTGTTCACGTGGCTGATCACACACCTGTCACGTGACTGATCATGCACTGATCACGTGGCACTCATGCACTGTTCACGTGGCTGATCACACACCTGTCACGTGACTGATCTTGCACACATCACGTGGCTATCATGCACTGCTCACGTGGCTGGTCATGCAATGATTACGTAGCTACCATATACTGGTCACGTGAATGATCCTGCACAGATCAGGTAAATGATCATGCACTGTTCACGTGACTGATCATGCACTGATCTCGTGGCTATCATGCACAGCGCACGTGGCTGATCATGTAAGGATCACGTAGCTACCATGTACTCGTCACGTGACTGATCATGCACTGATCACGTAATTGATCATGCACTGATCACGTGACGGATCATGCACTGATCACGTGCCTGATCATGCACTGATCACGTGGCTATCATGCACTGATCACTTGGATGGTCATACACTGATCACGTGCCTGGTCATGCACATATTACGTGACTGATCATGCACTGATCACGTGACTGATCATGCACTGATCTCATGGCTATCATGCACAGCTCACGTGGCTGAACATGCAATGATCACGTAGCTACCATGTAATGGTCACGTGACTGATCATGCACTGATCACATAATTGAACATGCACTGATCATGTGGCTGATCATGCACTGTTGACGTGGCTGATCATACACTGATCACGTGATTGATCATGCCCTGATCACTTGGATATTATGCACTGATCACCTGGCTGATCATACACTGTTCACGTGTCTGATCATGCACTGATCACGTGGCTATCATGCACTGATCATGTGGCACTCATGCACTGTTCACGTGGCTGATCACACACCTGTCACGTGACTGATCATGCACACATCACGTGGCTATCATGCACTGCTCACGTGGCTGGTCATGCAATGATTACGTAGCTACCATATACTGGTCACGTGAATGATCCTGCACAGATCAGGTAAATGATCCTGCACTGTTCACGTGACTGATCATGTACTGACCACGTGACTGATCATGCTCTGATCACGTGGCTATCATGCACTGCTCACGTGGCTCATCATGCAATGATCAGGAAGCAACCATGTACTGGTCACGTGACTGGTCATGCACTGATCACGTAATTGATCCTGCACTGATCACGTGGCTCATCATGCACTGATCACATGACTCTTCACGCACTGATCACTTGACTGATCATGAACTGACCACGTGGCTAACATGCACTGCTCACGTGGCTGGTCATGAAAAGATCACGTAGCATCCATGTATTGGTCACGTGACTGATCATACACTGATCACGTAATTGATCCTGCACTGATCACGTGGCTCATCATGCACTGATCACGTGACTGTTCATGCGCTGATCACTTGACTGATCATGCACTGATCACGTGGCTATAATGCACTGATCACGTGGCTGATCATACACTGTTAACGTGCCTGGTCATGCACAGATCACGTGACTAATCATGAACTGACCACGTGGCTATCATGCACTGATTACGTGCCTGTCATGCACAGATCACGTGACTAATCATGAACTGATCACGTAGGTATCATGCAGTGATCACGTGGCTGATCATACACTGTTCACCTGTCTGATCATGCACTGATCCCGTGGCTGATCATACACTGCTCACGTAGCTGATCATGCACTAATCACGTGTCTATCATGCAGTGCTCACGTGGCTGATCCTGCAATGATCACAGAGCTACCATGTACTGGTCACGTGACTGATCATGCACTGATCACGTAATTGATCATGCACTGATCACGTGGCTGATCATAAACTGATCACGTAACTGATCATGCACTGATCACATGGCTATCATTCACTGATCACATGGCTGATCATACACTGATCACTTGCCTGGTCATGCACAGATCACGTGACTAATCATGAAGTGATCACGTGACTCATGCACTGATCACGTGGATATCATGCACTGATCACGTGGCTGATCACACACGTATCACGTGACTGATCCTGCACTGATCACGTGGCTATCATGCACTGATCACGTGGCTGTCATGCACTGATCACGTGGCTGATCATGCAATGATCACGAAGCTACCGTGTACTGGTCACGTGACTGATCATGCACTGATCACGTAATTGATCATGCATTGATCATGTGGCTGATCATGCACTGATCACGTGGCTGATCATGCACTGATCACGTGGCTGATCATGCACTGATCACGTGACTGATCATGCACTGATCACCTGGCTTATCATGCATTGATCATGTGACTGATCATGTGCTGATAATGTTTGGTGTCATACACTGATCATGTGCCTCTGGAGGCAATGAACAAAGAGCTGAGTAGGCAGGAATCAGTCAGCAGGCAATAATCATGGAACTCAGCTCTGAGAAATCATGCTGCTCAGCTGGCAATAATCAAGTAGATGAGCAGGCAGGAATTATGCAGCGCAGGTGGCAATTGTCAAGGAGATGACAGGCAGGAATCGTGCAGCTCAGCTGGCAATTGTCAAGCAGATGAGCAGACAGTAATCACGCAGCTCAGCAGGCCCTGATCACGTGACTGAGCATACACTGTTCACGTGGCTGATCACACACCTATTACGTGGCTGATCATGCACTGATCACGTGGCTCTCATGCACTGATCATGTTATTGCGCATGCACAGTTCACGTGGCTGATCACACACCTATCACGTGACTTTTCACGCATTGATCACTTGACTGATCATGCACTGATCACGTGGCTATAATGCACTGATCACGTGTCTGATCATACACTCTTAACGTTCCTGGGGTTGCACAGATCACGTGACTAATCATGAACTGATCACGTGGCTATATGTCACTGATCACGTGGATATCATGCACTGATTACGTGCCTGTCATGCACAGATCACGTGACTAATCATGAACTGATCACGTAGGTATCATGCACTGATCACGTGGCTGATCATACACTGTTCATGTGTCTGATCATGCACTGATGACGTGTCTATCATGCAGTGCTCACGTGGCTGATCCTGCAATGATAAGGTAGCTAACATGTACTGGTCACGTGACTCTTCATGCAATGTTAACGTAACTGGTCATGCGCTGAACACGTGACTGATCATGCCCTGATCACGTGGCAATCGTACACTGATCACTTAGATGGTCATACACTGATAACATGCCTGGTCATGCACAGATTACGTGAATGATCATGCGCTGATCACGTGACTGATCATGCACTGATCACGTGGCTATCATGCACTACTCACGTGGCTGATCATGCAGTGATCATGTAGCTAACATGTACCGGTCACGTGACTGATCATACACCCATCAGGTGACTGATAATGCACTGATCATGTGGCTATCATGCACTGTTCACATGGCTGACCATACACTGATCACCTGCCTGGTCATGCACAGATCACGTGACTAATCATGAACTGATAACGTAGCTATCATGCACTGATCACCTGGCTGATCATGCACTGATCACGTAATTGATCATGCACTGATCACGTGGCTGATCATACACTGTTCACGTGGCTATCATGCACTACTCACGTGGCTGATCATGCAGTGATCATGTAGCTAACATGTACCGGTCACGTGACTGATCATACACCCATCAGGTGACTGATAATGCACTGATCATGTGGCTATCATGCACTGTTCACATGGCTGACCATACACTGATCACCTGCCTGGTCATGCACAGATCACGTGACTAATCATGAACTGATCACGTAGCTATCATGCATTGATCACCTGGCTGATCATGCACTGATCACGTAATTGATCATGCACTGATCACCTGGCTGATCATACACTGTTCACGTGTCTGACCATGCACTGATCTCGTGGCTGATCATACACTGCTCACGTAACTGATCATGCACTGATCACGTGGCTATCATGCACTGATCACGTGGCTGAACATGCACTGTTCACGTGGCTGATCACACACCTGTCACGTGACTGATCATGCACTGATCACGTGGCACTCATGCACTGTTCACGTGGCTGATCACACACCTGTCACGTGACTGATCTTGCACACATCACGTGGCTATCATGCACTGCTCACGTGGCTGGTCATGCAATGATTATGTAGCTACCATATACTGGTCACGTGAATGATCCTGCACAGATCAGGTAAATGATCATGCACTGTTCACGTGACTGATCATGCACTGATCTCGTGGCTATCATGCACAGCGCACGTGGCTGATCATGTAAGGATCACGTAGCTACCATGTACTCGTCACGTGACTGATCATGCACTGATCACGTAATTGATCATGCACTGATCACGTGACGGATCATGCACTGATCACGTGACTGATCATGCACTGATCACGTAATTGATCATGCACTGATCACGTGACGGATCATGCACTGATCACGTGCCTGATCATGCACTGATCATGTGGCTATCATGCACTGATCACTTGGATGGTCATACACTGATCACGTGCCTGGTCATGCACATATTACGTGACTGATCATGCACTGATCACGTGACTGATCATGCACTGATCTCATGGCTATCATGCACAGCTCACGTGGCTGAACATGCAATGATCACGTAGCTACCATGTAATGGTCACGTGACTGATCATGCACTGATCACATAATTGATCATGCACTGATCATGTGGCTGATCATGCACTGTTGACGTGGCTGATCATACACTGATCACGTGATTGATCATGCCCTGATCACTTGGATATCATGCACTGATCACCTGGCTGATCATACACTGTTCACGTGTCTGACCATGCACTGATCTCGTGGCTGATCATACACTGCTCACGTAACTGATCATGCACTGATCACGTGGCTATCATGCACTGATCACGTGGCACTCATGCACTCTTCACGTGGCTGATCACACACCTGTCACGTGACTGATCATGCACACATCACGTGGCTATCATGCACTGCTCACGTGGCTGGTCATGCAATGATTACGTAGCTACCATATACTGGTCACGTGAATGATCCTGCACAGATCAGGTAAATGATCATGCACTGTTCACGTGACTGATCATGTACTGACCACGTGACTGATCATGCTCTGATCACGTGGCTATCATGCACTGCTCACGTGGCTGATCATGCAATGATCAGGAAGCAACCATGTACTGGTCACGTGACTGGTCATGCACTGATCACGTAATTGATCCTGCACTGATCACGTGGCTCATCATGCACTGATCACGTGACTGTTCACGCACTGATCACTTGACTGATCATGAACTGACCACGTGGCTAACATGCACTGCTCACGTGGCTGGTCATGAAAAGATCACGTAGCATCCATGTACTGGTCACGTGACTGATCATACACTGATCACGTAATTGATCCTGCACTGATCACGTGGCTCATCATGCACTGATCACGTGACTGTTCATGCGCTGATCACTTGACTGATCATGCACTGATCACGTGGCTATAATGCACTGATCACGTGGCTGATCATACACTGTTAACGTGCCTGGTCATGCACAGATCACGTGACTAATCATGAACTGATCACGTGGCTATCATACACTGATCGCCTGCCTGGTCATGCACAGATCACGTGACGAATCATGAACTGATCACGTAGCTATCATGCACTGATCACCTGGCTGATCATGCAGTGATCACGTAATTGATCATGCACTAATCACGTGACTGATCATGCACTGATCACGTGACTGATCATGCACTGATCACGTGGCTACTTGCACTGATCACTTGCCTGGTCATACACTGATCACGTGCCTGGTCATGCACAGATTACATGACTGATCATGCACTGATCACGAGACTGATCATGCAATGATCACGTAGCTACCATGTTCTGGTAACGTGTCTAATCATGCACTGATCACGTAATTGATCATGCACTGATCACGTGGCTGATCATGCACTGATCTCGTGGCTATCATGCACAGCGCACGTGGCTGATCATGTAAGGATCACGTAGCTACCATGTACTGGTAACGTGACTGATCATGCACTGATCACGTAATTGATCATGCACTGATCACGTGGCTGATCATGCACTGATCTCGTGGCTATCATGCACAGCGCACGTGGCTGATCATGTAAGGATCACGTAACTACCATGTACTCGTCACGTGACTGATCATGCACTGATCACGTAACTGATCATGCACTGATCACGTGACGGATCCTGCACTGATCACGTGCCTGATCATGCACTGATCACGTGGCTATCATGCACTGATCACTTGGATGGTCATACACTGATCACGTGCCTGGTCATGCACAGATTACGTGACTGATCATGCACTGTTCACGTGACTGATCATGCACTGAACTCATGGCTATCATGCACAGCTCACGTGGCTGATCATGCAAATATCACGTAGTTACCGTGTACTGGTCACGTGACTGATCATGCACTGATCACATAATTGATCATGCACTGATCATGTGGCTGATCATGCACTGATCACGTGGCTGATCATACACTGATCAAGTGACTGATCATGCACTGATCACGTGATTGATTATGCACTGATCACGTGGCTACCATGCACTGATCACTTGGCTGGTCATACAATGATGACGTGCCTGGTCATGCACAGATTACGTGACTGATCATGCACTGATCACGTGACTGATCATGCACTGAATCGTGGCTATCATGCACGGCTCACGTGGCTGATCATGCAAATATCACGTAGTTACCGTGTACTGGTCACGTGACTGATCATGCAATGATCATACAATTGATCATGCACTGATCATGTGGCTGATCATGCACTGATCACATGGCTCATCATCCACTGATCACGTGACTAATCATGCACTGATCAGTTGGCTATCATGCACTGATTACTTGGCTGATCATACACTGATCACGTGACTGATCATGCACTGATCATCTGGCCTTCATGCACTCATTACCTGGCTATCGTGCACTGATCACGTGGTTGATCATACACTGATCACAGGACTGATCGTGCACTGATCACGTCTATATCATTCACTGATCACATGACTGCCCATGCACTGAACACGTGCATATTCATACACTGATCATGTGACAGATCATGCAGTGATCACGTGGCTATCATGCACTGATCAAGTGGCTGATCATACTGTGCTCCCGAAACTGATCATGCACTGATCACGTGGCTATCATGCACTGCTCACGTGGCTGATCATGCAATGATCACGTAGCTACCATGTAGTAGTCACGTGAGTGATCATGCACTGATCACGTAATTGATCATGCACTGATCAGGTGACTTATCATGCACTGATCATGTGGCTGATCATGCACTGATCAGGTGGCTGATCATACACTGATCACGCGACTGATCATGCACTGATCACGTGGCTATCATGCACTGATCACTTGGATGGTAATACACTGATCACGTGCCTGGTCATGCACAGATTACTTGACTGATCATGCACTGGTCACGTGACTGATCATGCAGTGATCACGTCTATATCATGCACTGATCACATGACTGCCCATGCACTGATCACGTGGCTATCATGCACTGTTCACGTGGCTGATCATAAACTGATCACCTGCCTGGTCATGCACAGATCACGTGACTAATCATGAACTGATCACGTAGCTATCATGCACTGATCACCTGGATGATCATGCCTTGATCACGTGGCTCTCATGCACTGATCACGTGGCTGATCATGCACTGATACTGTGACTGAGCATGGACTGATCACATGACTATCATGTAGTGATCACGTGACTTAATGGCGCTGATCATGTGACTGATCATGCGCTGAGCATGTTTGCTATCATACACTGATCATGTGCCTCTGGAGGCAAAATAACAAAGTGCTGAGTAGGCACGAATCAAACAGTCAGCAGGCAATAATCATGGAACTCAGCTGTGAGGAATCATGCTGCTCAGCTGGCAATAATCAAGCAGCTGAGCAGGCAGGAATTACGCAGCACAGCTGGCAATTGTCAAGCAGATGACAGGCAGGAATCGTGCAGCTCAGCTGGCAATTGTCAAGCAGATGAGCAGACAGTAATGACGCACTCAGCAGGCCCTGATCACGTGACTGAGCATGCACTGTTGACGTGGCTGATCATACACTGATCACGTGATTGATCATGCCCTGATCACTTGGATATCATGCACTGATCACCTGGCTGATCATACACTGTTCACGTGTCTGACCATGCACTGATCTCGTGGCTGATCATACACTGCTCACGTAACTGATCATGCACTGATCACGTGGCTATCATGCACTGATCACGTGGCTGAACATGCACTGTTCACGTGGCTGATCACACACCTGTCACGTAATTGATCCTGCACTGATCACGTGGCTCATCATGCACTGATCACGTGACTGTTCACGCACTGATCACTTGACTGATCATGCCCTGATCACGTGGCTATAATGCACTGATCACGTGGCTGATCATACACTGTTAACGTGCCTGGTCATGCACAGATCACGTGACTAATCATGAACTGATCACGTGGCTATCATGCACTGATTACGTGCCTGTCATGCACAGATCACGTGACTAATCATGAACTGATCACGTAGGTATCATGCACTGATCACGTGGCTGATCATACACTGTTCATGTGTCTGATCATGCACTGATGACGTGTCTATCATGCAGTGCTCACGTGGCTGATCCTGCAATGATAAGGTAGCTAACATGTACTGGTCACGTGACTCTTCATGCAATGTTAACGTAACTGGTCATGCTCTGAACACGTGACTGATCATGCACTGATCACGTGGCAATCGTGCACTGATCACTTAGATGGTCATACACTGATAACGTGCCTGGTCATGCACAGATTACGTGAATGATCATGCGCTGATCACGTGACTGATCATGCACTGATCACGTGGCTATCATGCACTACTCACGTGGCTGATCATGCAGTGATCATGTAGCTAACATGTACCGGTCACGTGACTGATCATACACCCATCAGGTGACTGATAATGCACTGATCATGTGGCTATCATGCACTGTTCACATGGCTGACCATACACTGATCACCTGCCTGGTCATGCACAGATCACGTGACTAATCATGAACTGATCACGTAGCTATCATGCACTGATCACCTGGCTGATCATGCACTGATCACGTAATTGATCATGCACTGATCACGTGGCTGATCATACACTGTTCACGTGGCTATCATGCACTACTCACGTGGCTGATCATGCAGTGATCATGTAGCTAACATGTACCGGTCACGTGACTGATCATACACCCATCAGGTGACTGATAATGCACTGATCATGTGGCTATCATGCACTGTTCACATGGCTAACCATACACTGATCACCTGCCTGGTCATGCACAGATCACGTGACTAATCATGAACTGATCACGTAGCTATCATGCATTGATCACCTGGCTGATCATGCACTGATCACGTAATTGATCATGCACTGATCACCTGGCTGATCATACACTGTTCACGTGTCTGACCATGCACTGATCTCGTGGCTGATCATACACTGCTCACGTAACTGATCATGCACTGATCACGTGGCTATCATGCACTGATCACGTGGCTGAACATGCACTGTTCACGTGGCTGATCACACACCTGTCACGTGACTGATCATGCACTGATCACGTGGCACTCATGCACTGTTCACGTGGCTGATCACACACCTGTCACGTGACTGATCTTGCACACATCACGTGGCTATCATGCACTGCTCACGTGGCTGGTCATGCAATGATTACGTAGCTACCATATACTGGTCACGTGAATGATCCTGCACAGATCAGGTAAATGATCATGCACTGTTCACGTGACTGATCATGCACTGATCTCGTGGCTATCATGCACAGCGCACGTGGCTGATCATGTAAGGATCACGTAGCTACCATGTACTCGTCACGTGACTGATCATGCACTGA
This sequence comes from Bos taurus, assembly GCF_002263795.3. NCBI lineage: Eukaryota > Metazoa > Chordata > Mammalia > Artiodactyla > Bovidae > Bos > Bos taurus. The sequence goes on along the minus strand of NW_020191636.1, from coordinate 33,358 downwards.
TCACGTAATTGATCATGCACTGATCACGTGACGGATCATGCACTGATCACGTGCCTGATCATGCACTGATCACGTGGCTATCATGCACTGATCACTTGGATGGTCATACACTGATCACGTGCCTGGTCATGCACATATTACGTGACTGATCATGCACTGATCACGTGACTGATCATGCACTGATCTCATGGCTATCATGCACAGCTCACGTGGCTGAACATGCAATGATCACGTAGCTACCATGTAATGGTCACGTGACTGATCATGCACTGATCACATAATTGAACATGCACTGATCATGTGGCTGATCATTCACTGTTGACGTGGCTGATCATACACTGATCACGTGATTGATCATGCCCTGATCACTTGGATATTATGCACTGATCACCTGGCTGATCATACACTGTTCACGTGTCTGATCATGCACTGATCACGTGGCTATCATGCACTGATCATGTGGCACTCATGCACTGTTCACGTGGCTGATCACACACCTGTCACGTGACTGATCATGCACACATCACGTGGCTATCATGCACTGCTCACGTGGCTGGTCATGCAATGATTACGTAGCTACCATATACTGGTCACGTGAATGATCCTGCACAGATCAGGTAAATGATCCTGCACTGTTCACGTGACTGATCATGTACTGACCACGTGACTGATCATGCTCTGATCACGTGGCTATCATGCACTGCTCACGTGGCTCATCATGCAATGATCAGGAAGCAACCATGTACTGGTCACGTGACTGGTCATGCACTGATCACGTAATTGATCCTGCACTGATCACGTGGCTCATCATGCACTGATCACATGACTCTTCACGCACTGATCACTTGACTGATCATGAACTGACCACGTGGCTAACATGCACTGCTCACGTGGCTGGTCATGAAAAGATCACGTAGCATCCATGTACTGGTCACGTGACTGATCATACACTGATCACGTAATTGATCCTGCACTGATCACGTGGCTCATCATGCACTGATCACGTGACTGTTCATGCGCTGATCACTTGACTGATCATGCACTGATCACGTGGCTATAATGCACTGATCACGTGGCTGATCATACACTGTTAACGTGCCTGGTCATGCACAGATCACGTGACTAATCATGAACTGATCACGTGGATATCATGCACTGATTACGTGCCTGTCATGCACAGATCACGTGACTAATCATGAACTGATCACGTAGGTATCATGCAGTGATCACGTGGTTGATCATACACTCTTCACGTGTCTGATCATGCACTGATCACGTGGCTGATCATACACTGCTCACGTAGCTGATCATGCACTGATCACGTGTCTATCATGCAGTGCTCACGTGGCTGATCCTGCAATGATCACAGAGCTACCATGTACTGGTCACGTGACTGATCATGCACTTAGTACATAATTGATCATGCTCTGATCACGTGGCTGATCATGCACTGATCACGTGGCTGATCATGCACTGATCACGTAACTGATCATGCACTGATCACGGGGCTCATCATGCAATGATCACGTAGCTACCATGTACTGGGCACGTGACTGATCATGCACTTATCACATAATTGATCATGCACTGATCACGTGGCTGATCATGCACTGATGACGTGGCTGATCATGTACCGATGACGTGACTGATCATGCACTGATTACGAGGCTGATCAGGGACTGATCACGTGACTGATCATGCACTGATCACCTGGCTTATGATGCATAGATCATGTAACTGATCATGCACTGATCACATAATTGATCATGCACTGCTCACTTGACTGATCATGCACTGTTCACGTGTCTGATCATGCACTGATCACGTGGCTGATCATACACTGCTCACGTAGCTGATCATGCACTGATCTCGGCGCTATCATGCTGTGATTACATGACTCCACATGCAATGATCACGTGGATGATCATACACTGATCACATGACTGATCATACCCTGATCATGTGACTTATCATGCACTGATCACGTGACTGATCATGCACTGATCCGTTGGTTATCATTCACTGATTACTTGGCTGATCATACAATGATCACGTGACTGATCATGCACTGATCACGTCTATATCATGCCCTGATCACATGACTGCCCATGCACTGATCACGTGGATGATCATACACTGATCATGTGACAGATCCTGCAATGATCACGTGGCTATCATGCACTGATCACGTGGCTATCATGTACTGATCACATGGCTGATCATGCACTGATCACGTGGCTATCATGCACTGCTCACGTGGCTGATCATGCAATGATCACGTGGCACTTATGCACTGTTCACGTAGCTGATCACACACCTGTCACGTGACGGATCATGCACTGATCACGTGCCTGGTCATGCCCAGATTACGTGACTGATAATGCACTGTTCACGTGACTGATCATGCACTGAACTCATGGCTATCTTGCAGAGCTCACGTGGCTGATCATGCAAAGATCACGTAGCTACCATGTACTGGTCACGTGACTGATCATGCACTGATCACAAATTGATAATGCACTGATCATGTGGCTCATCATGCACTGATCACATGGCTGATCATACACTGATCAAGTGACTGATCATGCACTGATCACGTGATTGATAATGCACTGATCACCTGGCTACCATGCACTGATCACGTGGCTGAACATGCACTGTTCACGTGGCTGATCACACACCTGTCACGTAATTGATCCTGCACTGATCACGTGGCTCATCATGCACTGATCACGTGACTGTTCATGCACTGATCACTTGACTGATCATGCCCTGATCACGTGGCTATAATGCACTGATCACGTGGCTGATCATACACTGTTAACGTGCCTGGTCATGCACAGATCACGTGACTAATCATGAACTGATCACGTGGCTATCATGCACTGATTACGTGCCTGTCATGCACAGATCACGTGACTAATCATGAACTGATCACGTAGGTATCATGCAGTGATCACGTGGCTGATCATACACTGTTCACGTGTCTGATCCTGCACTGATCACGTGGCTATCATGCACTGATCACGTGGCTACCATGCACTGATCACGTGGCTGATCATGCAATGATCACGTAGCTACCGTGTACTGGTCACGTGACTGATCATGCACTGATCACGTAATTGATCATATGGCTGATCATGCACTGATCACGTGGCTGATCATGCACTGATCACGTAACTGATCATGCACTGATCACGTGGCTCATCATGCAATGATCACGTAGCTACCATGTACTGGTCACGTGACTGATCATGCACTGATCACGTAATTCATCATGCACTGATGACGTGGCTGATCATGCACTGATCACGTGACTGATAATGCACTGATTACGAGGCTGATCAGGCACTGATCACGTGACTGATCATGCACTGATCACCTGGCTTATCATGCATAGATCATGTGACTGATCATGCACTGATCACGTAATTGATCATGCACTGCTCACTTGGCTGATCATGCAATGATCACGTAGCTACCATGTACTGGTCACGTGAGTGATCATGCACTGATCACGTAATTCATCATGCACTGATGACGTGGCTGATCATGCACTGATCACGTGACTGATCATGCACTGATTACGAGTCTGATCAGGCACTGATCACGTGACTGATCATGCACTGATCACCTGGCTTATCATGCATAGCTCATGTGACTGATCATGCACTGATCACGTAATTGATCATGCACAGCTCACGTGGCTGATCATGCAATGATCACGTAGCTACCATGTACTGGTCACGTGACTGATCATGCACTGATCACATAATTGATCATGCACTGATCATGTGGCTGATCATGCACTGATCACGTGGCTGATCATACACTGATCAAGTGACTGATCATGCACTGATCACGTGATTGATTATGCACTGATCACGTGGCTACCATGCAATGATCACTTGGCTGGTCATACACTGATGACGTGCCTGGTCATGCACAGATTACGTGACTGATCATGCACTGATCACGTTACTGATCATGCACTGATCTCGTGGCTATCATGCACGGCTCACGTGGCTGATCATGCAAATATCACGTAGCTACCGTGTACTGGTCACGTGACTGATCATGCAATGATCATATAGTTGATCATGCACTGATCATGTGGCTGATCATGCACTGATCACATGGCTCATCATCCACTGATCACGTGACTGATCATGCACTGATCAGTTGGCTATCATGCACTGATTACTTGGCTGATCATACACTGATCACGTGACTGATCCTGCACTGATCATCTGGCCCTCATGCACTCATTACCTGGCTATCGTGCACTGATCACGTGGTTGATCATACACTGATCACGGGACTGATCGTGCACTCATCACGTCTATATCATTCACTGATCACATGACTGCCCATGCACTGAACACGTGCATGATCATACACTGATCATGTGACAGATCATGCAGTGATCACGTGGCTATCATGCACTGATCAAGTGGCTGATCATACTGTGCTCCCGAAACTGATCATGCACTGATCACGTGGCTATCATGCACTGCTCACGTGGCTGATCATGCAATGATCACGTAGCTACCATGTACTAGTCACGTGAGTGATCATGCACTGATCACGTAATTGATCATGCACTGATCAGGTGACTTATCATGCACTGATCATGTGGCTGATCATGCACTGATCACGTGGCTGATCATACACTGATCACTTGGATGGTAATACACTGATCACGTGCCTGGTCATGCACAGATTACTTGACTGATCATGCACTGATCACATGACTGATCATGCACTGATCACGTCTATATCATGCACTGATCACATGACTGCCCATGCACTGATCACGTGGCTATCATGCACTGTTCACGTGGCTGATCATAAACTGATCACCTGCATGGTCATGCACAGATCACGTGACTAATCATGAACTGATCACGTAGCTATCATGCACTGATCCCCTGGATGATCATGCACTGATCACGTGGCTCTCATGCACTGATCACGTGGATGATCATGCACTGATACTGTGACTGAGCATGGACTGATCACATGACTATCATGTAGTGATCACGTGACTTAATGGCGCTGATCATGTGACTGATCATGGGCTGAGCATGTTTGCTATCATACACTGATCATGTGCCTCTGGAGGCAAAATAACAAAGCGCTGAGTAGGCACGAATCAAACAGTCAGCAGGCAATAATCATGGAACTCAGCTGTGAGGAATCATGCTGCTCAGCTGGCAATAATCAAGCAGCTGAGCAGGCAGGAATTACGCAGCACAGCTGGCAATTGTCAAGCAGATGACAGGCAGGAATTGTGCAGCTCAGCTGGCAATTGTCAAGCAGATGAGCAGACAGTAATGACGCAGCTCAGCAGGCCCTGATCACGTGACTGAGCATGCACTGTTGACGTGGCTGATCATACACTGATCACGTGATTGATCATGCTCTGATCACTTGGATATCATGCACTGATCACCTGGCTGATCATACACTGTTCACGTGTCTGACCATGCACTGATCTCGTGGCTGATCATACACTGCTCACGTAACTGATCATGCACTGATCACGTGGCTATCAGGCACTGATCACGTGGCTGAACATGCACTGTTCACGTGGCTGATCACACACCTGTCACGTGACTGATCATGCACTGATCACGTGGCACTCATGCACTGTTCACGTGGCTGATCACACACCTGTCACGTGACTGATCATGCACACATCACGTGACTATCATGCACTGCTCACGTGGCTGGTCATGCAATGATTACGTAGCTACCATATACTGGTCACGTGAATGATCCTGCACAGATCAGGTAAATGATCATGCACTGTTCACGTGACTGATCATGTACTGACCACGTGACTGATCATGCCCTGATCACGTGGCTATCACTCACTGCTCACGTGGCTGATCATGCAATGATCAGGAATCAACCATGTACTGGTCACGTGACTGGTCATGCACTGATCACGTAATTGATCATGCATTGATCATGTGCCTGATCATGCACTGATCACGTGGCTGATCATGCACTGATCACGTAACTGATCATGCACTGATCACGTGGCTCATCATGCAATGATCACGTAGCTACCATGTACTGGTCACGTGACTGATCATGCACTGATCACGTAATTCATCATGCACTGATGACGTGGCTGATCATGCACTGATCACGTGACTGATCATGCACTGATTACGAGGCTGATCAGGCACTGATCACGTGACTGATCATGCACTGATCACCTGGCTTATCATGCATAGATCATGTGACTGATCATGCACTGATCACGTAATTGATCATGCACTGCTCACTTGGCTGATCATGCAATGATCACGTAGCTACCATGTACTGGTCACGTGAGTGATCATGCACTGATCACGTAATTCATCATGCACTGATGACGTGGCTGATCATGCACTGATCACGTGACTGATCATGCACTGATTACGAGGCTGATCAGGCACTGATCACGTGACTGATCATGCACTGATCACCTGGCTTATCATGCATAGATCATGTGACTCATCATGCACTGATCACGCAATTGATCATGCACAGCTCACGGGCTGATCATACAATGATCACGTAGCTACCATGTACTGGTCACGTGACTGATCATGCACTGATCTCGTCTATATCATGCACTGATCACATGACTGCCCATGCACTGATCACGTGGCTATCATGCACTGATACTGTGACTGAGCATGGACTGATCACATGACTATCATGTAGTGATCACGTGACTTAATGGCGCTGATCATGTGACTGATCATGCGCTGAGCATGTTTGCTATCATACACTGATCATGTGCCTCTGGAGGCAAAATAACAAAGCGCTGAGTAGGCACGAATCAAACAGTCAGCAGGCAATAATCATGGAACTCAGCTGTGAGGAATCATGCTGCTCAGCTGGCAATAATCAAGCAGCTGAGCAGGCAGGAATTACGCAGCACAGCTGGCAATTGTCAAGCAGATGACAGGCAGGAATCGTGCAGCTCAGCTGGCAATTGTCAAGCAGATGAGCAGACAGTAATCACGCAGCTCAGCAGGCCCGGATCACGTGACTGAGCATGCACTGTTCACGTGGCTGATCATACACTGATCACGTGATTGATCATGCCCTGATCACTTGGATATCATGCACTGATCACCTCGCTGATCATACACTGTTCACGTGTCTGAACATGCACTGATCTCGTGGCTGATCATACACTGCTCACGTAACTGATCATGCACTGATCACGTGGCTATCATGCACTGATCACGTGGCTGAACATGCACTGTTCACGTGGCTGATCACACACCTGTCACGTGACTGATCATGCACTGATCACGTGGCACTCATGCACTGTTCACGTGGCTGATCACACACCTGTCACGTGACTGATCATGCACACATCACGTGGCTATCATGCACTGTTCAGGTGGCTGGTCATGCGATGATTACGTAGCTACCATATACTGGTCACGTGAATGATCCTGCACAGATCAGGTAAATGGTCATGCACTGTTCACGTGACTGATCATGTACTGACCACGTGACTGATCATGCCCTGATCACGTGGCTATCATGCACTGCTCACGTGGCTGATCATGCAATGATCAGGAAGCAACCATGTACTGGTCACGTGACTGGTCATGCACTGATCACGTAATTGATCCTGCACTGATCACGTGGCTCATCATGCACTGATCACGTGACTGTTCACGCAATGATCACTTGACTGATCATGCCCTGATCACGTGGCTAACATGCACTGCTCACGTGGCTGGTCATGAAAAGTTCACGTAGCATCCATGTACTGGTCACGTGACTGATCATACACTTATCACGTAATTGATCCTGCACTGATCACGTGGCTCATCATGCACTGATCACGTGACTGTTCATGCACTGATCACTTGACTGATCATGCACTGATCACGTGGCTATAATGCACTGATCACGTGGCTGATCATACACTGTTAACGTGCCTGGTCATGCACAGATCACGTGACTAATCATGAACTGATCACGTAGGTATCATGCAGTGATCACGTGGCTGATCATACACTGTTCTCATGTCTGATCATGCACTGATCACGTGGCTGATCATACACTGCTCACGTAGCTGATCATGCACTGATCACGTGTCTATCATGACGTGCTCACGTGGCTGATCCTGCAATGATCACAGAGCTACCATGTACTGGTCACGTGACTGATCATGCACTGATCACATAATTGATCATGCACTGATCACGTAGCTGATCATGCACTGATCACGTGGCTCATCATGCAATGATCACGTAGCTACCATGTACTGGTCACGTGACTGATCATGCACTGATCACGTAATTGATCATGCACTGATGACGTGGCTGATCATGCACTGATCACGTGACTGATCATGCACTGATTACGAGGCTGATCAGGCACTGATCACGTGACTGATCATGCACTGATCACCTGGCTTATGATGCATAGATCATGTAATTGATCATGCACTGATCACGAAATTGATCATGCACTGCTCACTTGGCTGATCATGCACTGTTCACGTGTCTGATCATGCACTGATCACGTGGCTGATCATACACTGCTCACGTAGCTGATCATGCACTGATCTCGGCGCTATCATGCTGTGATTACATGACTCCACATGCACTGATCACGTGGATGATCATACACTGATCACATGACTGATCATACCCTGATCACGTGACTGATCATGCACTGATCACGTGACTGATCATGCACTGATCCGTTGGCTATCATTCACTGATTACTTGGCTGATCATACACTGATCACGTGACTGATAATGCACTGATCATCTGGCTATCATGCACTCATTACCTTGCTATCGTGCACTGATCACGTGGTTGATCATACACTGATCACGAGACTGATCATGCACTGATCACGTCTATATCATGCCCTGATCACATGACTGCACATGCACTGATCACGTGGATGATCATACACTGATCACGTGGCTATCATGCACTGATCACGTGGCTATCATGTTCTGATCACGTGGCTGATCATGCACTGATCACGTGGCTATCATGCACTGCTCACGTGGCTGATCATGCAATGATCACGTGACTGATCATGCACTGATCAGGTGACTTATCATGCACTGTTCACGTGACTGATCATGCACTGATCAAGTGACAAATCATGAACTGATAACGTGGCTATAATTCACTGATCACGTGGATATCATGCACTGATTACGTGCCTGTAATGCACAGATAACGTGACTAATCATGAATTGATCACGTAGGTATCATGCAATGATCTCGTGGCTGATTATACACTGTTCACGTGTCTGATCATGCACTGATCACGTGTCTATCATGCAGTGCTCACGTGGCTGATCCTGCAATGTTCACGTAGCTAACATGTACTGCTCACGTGACTGATCATGCAATGGTAACGTAATTGATCATGCACTGACCATGTGCCTGATCATGCACTGATCACGTGGCTGATCATACACTGATCACGTGACTGATCATGCACTGATCACGTGACTGATCATGCACTGATCACGTGACTGATCATACACTGATCACTTGGATGTTCATACACTGATCACGTGCCTGGTCATGCACAGATTACGTGACTGATCATGCACTGATCACGTGACTGACCATGCACTGATACACTGATGACGTGCCTGGTCATGCACAGATTACGTGACTGATCATGCACTGATCACGTGACTGATCATGCACTGACCTCGTGGCTATCATGCACGGCTCACGTGGCTGATCATGCAAATATCACGTAGCTACCGTGTACTGGTCACGTGACTGATCATGCAATGATCATATAGTTGATCATGCACTGATCATGTGGCTGATCATGCACTGATCAAATGGCTCATCATCCACTGATCACGTGACTGATCATGCACTGCTCAGTTGGCTATCATGCACTGATTACTTGGCTGATCATACACTGATCACGTGACTGATCCTGCACTGATCATCTGGCCCTCATGCACTCATTACCTGGCTATCGTGCACTGATCACGTGGTTGATCATGCACTGATCACAGGACTGATCGTGCACTCATCACGTCTATATCATTCACTGATCACATGACTGCCCATGCACTGAACACGTGCATGATCATACACTGATCATGTGACAGATCATGCAGTGATCACGTGGCTATCATGCACTGATCAAGTGGCTGATCATACTGTGCTCCCGAAACTGATCATGCACTGATCACGTGGCTATCATGCACTGCTCACGTGGCTGATCATGCAATGATCACGTAGCTACCATGTACTAGACACGTGAGTGATCATGCACTGATCACGTAATTGATCATGCACTGATCAGGTGACTTATCATGCACTGATCATGTGGCTGATCATGCACTGATCAGGTGGCTGATCATACACTGATCACGTGACTGATCATGCACTGATCACGTGACTGATCATGCACTGATCACGTGACTGATCATGCACTGATCACGTGGCTATCATGCACTGATCACTTGGATGGTAATACACTGATCACGTGCCTGGTCATGCACAGATTACTTGACTGATCATGGACTGATCACGTGACTGATCATGCAGTGATCACGTCTATATCATGCACTGATCACATGACTGCCCATGCACTGATCACGTGGCTATCATGCCTTGTTCACGTGGCTGATCATAAACTGATCTCCTGCCTGGTCATGCACAGATCACGTGACTAATCATGAACTGATCACGTAGCTATCATGCACTGATCACCTGGATGATCATGCACTGATCACGTGGCTCTCATGCAGTGATCACGTGGCTGATCATGCACTGATACTGTGACTGAGCATGGACTGATCACATGACTATCATGTAGTGATCACGTGACTTAATGGCGCTGATCATGTGACTGATCATGGGCTGAGCATGTTTGCTATCATACACTGATCATGTGCCTCTGGAGGCAAAATAACAAAGCGCTGAGTAGGCACGAATCAAACAGTCAGCAGGCAATAATCATGGAACTCAGCTGTGAGGAATCATGCTGCTCAGCTGGCAATAATCAAGCAGCTGAGCAGGCAGGAATTACGCAGCACAGCTGGCAATTGTCAAGCAGATGACAGGCAGGAATCGTGCAGCTCAGCTGGCAATTGTCAAGCAGATGAGCAGACAGTAATCACGCAGCTCAGCAGGCCCTGATCACGTGACTGAGCATGCACTGTTGACGTGGCTGATCATACACTGATCACGTGATTGATCATGCTCTGATCACTTGGATATCATGCACTGATCACCTGGCTGATCATACACTGTTCACGTGTCTGACCATGCACTGATCTCGTGGCTGATCATACACTGCTCACGTAACTGATCATGCACTGATCACGTGGCTATCATGCACTGATCTCGTGGCTGAACATGCACTGTTCACGTGGCTGATCACACACCTGTCACGTGACTGATCATGCACACATCACGTGACTATCATGCACTGCTCACGTGGCTGGTCATGCAATGATTACGTAGCTACCATATACTGGTCACGTGAATGATCCTGCACAGATCAGGTAAATGATCATGCACTGTTCACGTGACTATTCATGTACTGACCACGTGACTGATCATGCCCTGATCACGTGGCTATCATGCACTGCTCACGTGGCTGATCATGCAATGATCAGGAAGCAACCATGTACTGGTCACGTGACTGGTCATGCACTGATCACGTAATTGATCCTGCACTGATCACGTGGCTCATCATGCACTGATCACGTGACTGTTCACGCACTGATCACTTGACTGATCATGCCCTGATCACGTGGCTAACATGCACTGCTCACGTGGCTGGTCATGAAAAGTTCATGTAGCATCCATGTACTGGTCACGTGACTGATCATACACTGGTCACGTAATTGATCCTGCACTGATCACGTGGCTCATCATGCACTGATCACGTGACTGTTCATGCACTGATCACTTGACTGATCATGCACTGATCACGTGGCTATAATACACTGATCACGTGGCTGATCATACACTGTTAACGTGCCTGGTCATGCACAGATCACGTGACTAATCATGAACTGATCACGTGGCTATCATGCACTGATTACGTGCCTGTCATGCACAGATCACGTGACTAATCATGAACTGATCACGTAGGTATCATGCAGTGATCACGTGGCTGATCATACACTGTTCACGTGTCTGATCATGCACTGATCACGAGGCTGATCATACACTGCTCACGTAGCTGATCATGCACTGATCACGTATCTATCATGCAGTGCTCACGTGGCTGATCCTGCAATGATCACAGAGCTACCATGTACTGGTCACGTGACTGATCATGCACTGATCACGTAATTGATCATGCACTGATCACGTGGCTATCATGCACTGATCACTTGGATGGTGATACACTGATCACGTGCCTGGTCATGCACAGATTACTTGACTGATCATGCACTGATCACGTGACTGATCATGCACTGATCACGTCTATATCATGCACTGATCACATGACTGCCCAAGCACTGATCACGTGGCTATCATGCACTGATCAAGTGGCTGATCATTCTCTGCTACCGAAAATGATCATGCACTGATCACGTGGCTATCATGCACTGTTCACGTGGCTGATCATAAATTGATCACCTGCCTGGTCATGCACAGATCACGTGACTAATCATGAACTGATCACGTAGCTATCATGCACTGATCACCTGGATGATCATGCACTGATCACGTGGCTCTCATGCCCTGATCACGTGGCTATCATGCACTGTTCACGTGGCTGATCACACACCTGTCACGTGACTGATCTTGCACACATCACGTGGCTATCACGCATTGCTCACGTGGCTGGTCATGCAATGATTACGTAGCTACCATATACTGGTCACGTGAATGATCCTGCACAGATCAGGTAAATGATCATGCACTGTTCACGTGACTGATCATGCACTGATCTCGTGGCTATCATGCACAGCGCACGTGGCTGATCATGTAAGGATCACGTAGCTACCATGTACTCGTCACGTGACTGATCATGCACTGATCACGTGACGGATCATGCACTGATCACGTGCCTGATCATGCACTGATCACGTGGCTATCATGCACTGATCACTTGGATGGTCATACACTGATCACGTGCCTGGTCATGCACATATTACGTGACTGATCATGCACTGATCACGTGACTGATCATGCACTGATCTCATAGCTATCATGCACAGCTCACGTGGCTGAACATGCAATGATCACATAGCTACCATGTAATGGTCACGTGACTGATCATGCACTGATCACATAATTGATCATGCACTGATCATGTGGCTGATCATGCACTGTTGACGTGGCTGATCATACACTGATCACGTGATTGATCATGCCCTGATCACTTGGATATCATGCACTGATCACCTGGCTGATCATACACTGTTCACGTGTCTGATCATGCACTGATCACGTGGCTGATCATGCACTGATACCGTGACTGAGCATGGACTGATCACATGACTATCATGTAGTGATCACGTGACTTAATGGCGCTGATCATGTGACTGATCATGCGCTGATCATGTTTGCTATCATACACTGATCATGTGCCTCTGGAGGCAATAAACAAAGAGCTGAGTAGGCACGAATCAAACAGTCAGCAGGCAATAATCATGGAACTCAGCTGTGAGGAATCATGCTGCTCAGCTGGCAATAATCAAGCAGCTGAGCAGGCAGGAATTACACAGCACAGCTGGCAATTGTCACTCACATGACAGGCAGGAATTGTGCAGCTCAGCTGGCAATTCTCAAGCAGATTAGCAGACAGTAATCATGCAGCTCAGCAGGCTCTGATCACGTGACTGAGCATGCACTGTTCACATGGCTGATCATACACTGATCACGTGGCTGATCATACACCTGTCACGTGGCTGATCATGCAATGATCATGTAGCTACCATGTACCGGTCACGTGACTTATCATACACCCATCAGGTGACTGATCATGTACTGATCACGTGGCTATCATGCACTGTTCACGTGGCTAATCATACACTGATCACGTGATTGATAATGCACTGAACACTTGGATATCATGCACTGATCACGTGGCTGATCATACACTGTTCACGTGTTTGATCAAGCACTGTTCACGTGGCTGATCATACACTGCTCACGTAACTGATCATGCACTAATCACGTGGCTATCATGCACTGATCACATGGCTGAACATGCACTGTACACATGGCTGATCACACACCTGTCACGTGGCTGATCATGCAATGATCATGTAGCAACCATGTACTGATCATGTGACTGATCATGCACTCATCCCGTAATTGATCATGCACTGCTCACGTGGCTATAATGCACTGATCACGTGGCGGATCATACATTGTTCACGTGCCTGTACATGCACAGATCACGTGACTAATCATGAACTGTTCACGTGGCTGTAATTCAATGATCACGTGGATATCGTGCACTGATTATGTGACTGTCATGCACGGATCATGTGACTAATCATGAACTAATCACGTAGGTAGCATGCACTGATCACGTGGCTGATCATACACTGCTCACGTGTATGATCATGCACTGAGCACGTGGCTGATCATACACTGCTCATGTAGCTGATCATGCACTGATCACATGTCTATCATGCAGTGCTCACGTGGCTGATCCTGCAATGATCACGTAGCTAACATGTACGGGTCACGAAACTGATCATGCAATGGTAACGTAATTGATCATGCACTGATCACGTGACTGGTCATGCACTGATCACGTGGCTATCATGCACTGCTCACGTGGCTGATCATGCAATGATCACGCAGCTACCATGTACTGGTCACATGACTGATCATGCACTGATCACGTAATTGATCATGCACTGATCACCTGGCTTATCATGCCTTGATTATGTGACTGATCATGTGCTGATCATGTTTGGTGTCATACACTGATCATGTGCCTCTGGAGGCAATGAACAAAGAGCTGAGTAGGCAGGAATCAGTCAGCAGGCAATAATCATGGAACTCAGCTCTGAGAAATCATGCTGCTCAGCTGGCAATAATCAAGTAGATGAGCAGGCAGGAATTACGCAGCACAGGTAGCAATTGGCAAGGAGATGACAGGCAGGAATCGTGCAGCTCAGCTCTCAATTGTCAAGAAGATGAGCAGACAGGAATCAGGCAGCTCATCAGTCCCTGGTCCCGTGACTGAGCAGGCACTGTTCACGTGGCTGATCACATACCTATCACGTGACTGATCATGCACTGATCACGTGGCTCTCATGCACTGATCACGTGATTGTGTATGCACTGATCACGTAATTTTATGCACTGATCACGTGGCTATCATGCACTGATGACGTGGCTGACCATGCACTGATCATGTGACTGATCATGCACTGATCACGTAGCTACCTTGCACTGATCCCTTGGCTGATCATACACTCATCACCTGACTGATAATGAACTGATCACGGCGCTATCATGCATTGATTACATGACTCCACATGCACTGATCACGTGGATGATCATACACTGATCACGTGACTGATCATGCACTGATCATCTGGCTATCATGCACTCATTACCTGGCTATCGTGCACTGATCACGTGGTTGATCATACACTGATCACGAGTCTGATCATGAACTGATCAAGTCTATATCATGCACTGATCACATGACTGCCCATGCACTGATCACGTGGATGATCATACAGTGATCATGTGATAGATCATGCAGTGATCACGTGAATGATCATGCACTGATCACGTGGCTATCATGCACTGATCAAGTGGCTGATCATACTCTGTCCCGAAACTGCTCATGCACTGATCACGTGGCTATCATGCACTGCTGATGTTGCTGATCATGCAATGATCACGTAGCTACCATGTACTGGTCACATGAGTGATCATGCACTGATCACGTAATTGATCATGCACTGATCAGGTGACTTACCATGCACTGTTCACGTGACTGATCATGCACTGATCACGTGACTGATCATGCACTGATCTCGTGGCTATCATGCACGGCTCACGTGGCTGATCATACAATGATCACGTGGCTACCATGTCCTGGTCACGTGACTGATCATGCACACATCACTTAATTGATCATGCACTGATCATGTGGCTGATCATGCACTGATCACGTGGCTGATCATACACTGATCACGTGACTGATCATGCACTGATCACGTGACTGATCATGCACTGATCACGTGGCTATCATGCAATGATCACGTGGCTATCATGCACCGGTCACGTGGCTGATCATGCACTGATACCGTGACTGAGCATGGACTGATCACATGACTATCATGTAGTGATCACGTGACTTAATGGCGCTGATCATGTGACTGATCATGCGCTGATCATGTTTGCTATCATACACTGATAATGTGCCTCTGAGGGCAATAAACAAAGAGCTGAGGAGGCACGAATCAAACACTCAGCAGGCAATAATCATGGAACTCAGCTGTGAGGAATCAGGCTGCTCAGCTGGCAATAATCAAGCAGCTGAGCAGGCAGGAGTTACGCAGCACAGCTGGCAATTGTCAAGCAGATGACAGGCAGGAATCGTGCATCTCAGCTGGCAATTGTCAAGCAGATGAGCAGACAGTAATCACGCAGCTCAGCAGGCCCTGATCACGTGACTGAGCATGCACTGTTCACGTGGCTGATCATACACTGATGACGTGATTGACCATGCACTGATCACCTAGGATATCATGCACTGATCACGTGGCTATCATGCACTGTTCACGTGGCTGATCATACACTGATCACGTGACTGATCATGCACAGATGACGTGACTACTCATGAAGTGATCACGTGGCTATCATGCACTGATCACCTGGATATCATGCACTGACCACGTGGCTGATCACACACGTATCACGTGACTGATCATGCACTGATCACGTGGCTATCATACACTGATCACGTGGCTATCATGCACTGATCACGTAATTGTATGCACTGCTCACGTGGCTGATCATGCAATGATCACGCAGCTACCATGTACTGGTCACATGACTGATCATGCACTGATCACGTACTTGATCATGCACTGATCACCTGGCTTATCATGCATTGATCATGTGACTCATCATGTGCTGATCATGTTTGGTGTCATACACTGATCATGTGCCTCTGGAGGCAATGAACACAGAGCTGAGTAGGCAGGAATCAGTCAGCAGGCATTAATCATGGAACTCATCTCTGAGAAATCATGCTGCTCAGCTGGCAATAATCAAGTAGATGAGCAGGCAGGAATTACGCAGCACAGGTGGCAAATGTCAAGGAGATGACAGGCAGGAATCATGCAGCTCAGCTGGCAATTGTCAAGCAGATGAGCAGACAGGAATCACGCAGCTCAGCAGACCCTGATCACGTGACTGAGCATGCACTGTTCACGTGGATGATCACACACCTATCACGTGACTGAGCATGCAGTGATCACGTGGCTCTCATGCACTGATCACGTGATTGCGCATGCACTGATCACGTAATTGTATGAACTGATTACGTGGCTATCATGCACTGATGAAGTGGCTGATCATGCACTGATCATGTGACTGATCATGCACTGATCACGTAGCTATCTTGCACTGATCACTTGGCTGATCATACACTCATCACGAGACTGATCATGCACTGATCACGGCGCTATCATGCATTGATTACATGACTCAACATGCACTGATCACCTGGATTATCATACACTGATCACGTGACTGATCATGCACTGATCACGTGACTGACCATGCACTGATCACGTGACTCATCATGCACTGATGAGTTGGCTATCATGCACTGATTACTTGGCTGATCATACACTGATCACGTGACCTATAATGCACTTATCATCTGGCTATCGTGCACTCATTACCTGGCTATCGTGCACTGATCACGTGGTTGATCATACACTGATCACGAGACTGATCTTGCACTTATCACGTCTGTATCATGCACTGATCACCTGACTGCCCATGCACTGATCACGTGGATAAACATACACTGATCATGTGACAGATCATGCAGTGATCACGCAGCTATCATGCACTGCTCACGTGGCTGATCATGCAATGATCACGTAGCTACCATGTACTGGTCACGTGAGTGATCATGCACTGATCACGTGGCTATCATGCACTGATCACGTGGCTGATCATACACTCTTAACGTTCCTGGGGTTGCACAGATCACGTGACTAATCATGAACTGATCACGTGGCTATATTTCACTGATCACGTGGATATCATGCACTGATCACGTGGCTGATCATACACTCTTAACGTTCCTGGGGTTGCACAGATCACGTGACTAATCATGAACTGATCACGTGGCTATATTTCACTGATCACGTGGATATCATGCACTGATTACGTGTCTGTCATGCACAAATCACGTGACTAATCATGAACTGATCACGTAGGTATCATGCACTGATCACGTGGCTGATCATACTCTGTTCATGTGTCTGATCATGCACTGATGACGTGTCTATCATGCAGTGCTCACGTGGCTGATCCTGCAATGATCACATAGCTAACATGTACTGGTCACGTGACTCATCATGCAATGTTAACGTAACTGGTCATGCGCTGAACACGTGACTGATCATGCACTGATCACGTGGCAATCATGCACTGATCACTTAGATGGTCATACACTGATAACGTGCCTGGTCATGCACAGATTACGTGAATGATCATGCGCTGATCACGTGACTGATCATGCACTGATCACGTGGCTATCATGCACTACTCACGTGGCTGATCATGCAATGATCATGTAGCTAACATGTACCGGTCACGTGACTGATCATACACCCATCAGGTGACTGATCATGCACTGATCATGTGGCTATCATGCACTGTTCACATGGCTGACCATACACTGATCACCTGCCTGGTCATGCACAGATCACGTGACTAATCATGAATTGATCACGTAGCTATCATGCACTGATCACCTGGCTGATCATGCACTGATCACGTGGCTATCATGCACTGATCACGTGGCTGATCATGCACTGATACCGTGACTGAGCATGGACTGATCACATGACTATCATGTAGTGATCACGTGACTTAATGGCGCTGATCATGTGACTGTTCATGCGCTGATCATGTTTGCTATCATACACTGATCATGTGCCTCTGGAGGCAATAAACAAAGAGCTGAGTAGGCACGAATCAAACAGTCAGCAGGCAATAATCATGGAACTCAGCCTTGAGGAATCATGGTGCTCAGCTGGCAATAATCAAGCAGCTGAGCAGGCAGGAATTACACAGCACAGCTGGCAATTGTCAAGCAGATGACAGGCAGGAATCGTGCAGCTCAGCTGGCAATGTCAAGCAGATGAGCAGACAGTAATCACGCAGCTCAGCAGGCCCTGATCGCGTGACTGAGCATGCACTGATCACGTGGCTCTCATGCACTGATCACGTGGCTGATCATTCACTGATCACATGGCTGATCATGCACTGAACACGTGACTGATCATGCACTGATCACCTGGCTTATCATGCATTGATCATGTGACTGATCATGTGCTGATCATGTTTGGTGTCATACACTGATCATGTGCCTCTGGAGGCAATGAACAAAGAGCTGAGTAGGCAGGAATCAGTCAGCAGGCATTAATCATGGAACTCAGCTCTGAGTAATCATGCTGCTCAGCTGGCAATAATCAAGTAGATGAGCAGGCAGGAATTACGCAGCACAGGTGGCAATTGTCAAGGAGATGACAGGCAGGAATCGTGCAGCTCAGCTGGAAATTGTCAACCAGATGAGCAGACAGTAATCACGCAGCTCAGCAGGCCCTGATCACGTGACTGAGCATGCACTGTTCACGTGGATGATCACACACCTATCACGTGACTGATCATGCACTGATCATGTGACTGATCATGCACTGATGACGTGGCTATCATGCACTGATCACTTGGCTGGACATACACTGATCACGTGGCTGGTCATGCACTGATCACGAGACTGATCATGCACTGATCACGTCTATATCATGCACTTTTCACATGACTGCCCATGCACTGATCATGTGGATGATCATACACTGATCATGTGACAGATTATGCAGTGATCACGTGGCTATCATGCACTGATCAAGTGGCTGATCATACTCTGCTCCCGAAATTGATCATGCACTGATCACGTGGCTATCATGCACTGCGCACTTGCCTGATCATGCAATGATCACGTAGCTACCATGTACTTGTCACGTGAGTGATCATACACTGATTCCGTAATTGATCATGCACTGATCAGGTGACTTATCATGCACTCTTCACGTGACTGATCATGCACTGATCATGTGACTGATCATGCACTCATCTCGTGGCTATCATGCACGGCTCACGTGGCTGATCATGCAATGATGACGTAGCTACCATGTACTGGTCACGTGACTGATCATGCACTGATCACGAAATTGATCATGCAGTGATCATGCGGCTGATCATGCACTGATCACCTGGCTGATCATACACTGATCACGTGACTGATCATGCTCTGATGACGTGGCTATCATGCACTGCTTACGTGGCTGATCATACACTGATCACGTGGCGCTCATGCACTGATCACGTGATTGCGCATGCACTGATCACGTAATTGTATGCACTGATCACGTGGCTATCATGCACTGATAACGTGGCTGATCATGCACTGATCATGTGACTGATCATGCACTGATCACGTAGCTATCTTGCACTGATCACTTGGCTGATCATACCCTGATCACGTGACTGATCATGCACTGATCACCTGACTGATCATGCACTGATCCGTTGGCTATCATTCACTGATTACTTGGCTGATCATACACTCATCACGTGACTGATAATGCACTGATCATCTGGCTATCATGCACTCATTACCTGGCTATCGTGCACTGATCACGTGGTTGATCATACACTGATCACGAGACTGATCAAGCACTGATCACCTCTATATCATGCCCTGATCACATGACTGCCCATGCACTGATCACGTGGATGATCATACACTGATCATGTGACAGATCATGCAATGATCACGTGGCTATCATGCACTGATCACGTGGCTATCATATACTGATCACGTGGCTGATCATGCACTGATCACGTGGCTATCATGCACTGCTCACGTGGCTGATCATGCAATGATCACCTGACTGATCATGCACTGATCATGTGACTTATCATGCACTGTTCACGTGACTGATCATGAACTGATAACGTGGCTATAATTCACTGATCACGTGGATATCATGCACTGATTACGTGCCTGTAATGCACAGATAACGTGACTAATCATGAATTGATCACGTAGGTATCATGCAATGATCACGTGGCTGATTATACACTGTTCACGTGTCTGATCATGCATTGATCACGTGTCTATCATGCAGTGCTCACGTGGCTGATCCTGCAATGTTCACGTAGGTAACATGTACTGGTAAGGTGACTGATCATGCAATGATCATATAGTTGATGATTCACTGATCATGTGGCTGATCATGCACTGATCACATGGTTCATCATCCACTGATCACGTGACTGATCATGCACTGATCAGTTGGCTATCATGCACTGATTACTTGGCTGATCATACACTGATCACTTGACTGATCATGGACTGATCATCTGGCCCTCATGCACTCATTACCTGGCTATCGTGCACTGATCAAGTGGTTGATCATACACTGATCACGGGACTGATCGTGCACTGATCACGTCTATATCATTCACTGATCACATGACTGCCCATGCACTGAACACGTGCATGATCATACACTGATCATGTGACAGATCATGCAGTGATCACGTAGCTACCATGTACTAGTCACGTGAGTGATCATGCACTGATCACGTAATTGATCATGCACTGATCAGGTGACTTATCATGCACTGATCATGTGGCTGATCATGCACTGATCAGGTGGCTGATCATACACTGATCACGTGACTGATCATGCACTGATCACGCACTGATCACGTGGCTATCATGCACTGATCACTTGGATGGTAATACACTGATCACGTGCCTGGTCATGCACAGATTACTTGACTGATCATGCACTGATCACGTGACTGATCATGCACTGATCACGTCTATATCATGCACTGATCACATGACTGCCCATGCACTGATCACGTGGCTATCATGCACTGTTCACGTGGCTGATCATAAACTGATCACCTGCCTGGTCATGCACAGATCACGTGACTAATCATGAACTGATCACGTAGCTATCATGCACTGATCACCTGGATGATCATGCACTGATCACGTGGCTCTCATGCACTGATCACGTGGGTGATCATGCACTGATACCGTGACTGAGCATGGACTGATCACATGACTATCATGTAGTGATCACGTGACTTAATGGCGCTGATCATGTGACTGATCATGCGCTGATCATGTTTGCTATCATACACTGATCATGTGCCTCTGAGGGCAATAAACAAAGAGCTGAGGAGGCACGAATCAAACAGTCAGCAGGCAATAATCATGGAACTCAGCTGTGAGGAATCATGCTGCTCAGCTGGCAATAATCAAGCAGCTGAGCAGGCAGGAATTACGCAGCACAGCTGGCAATTGTCAAGCAGATGACAGGCAGGAATTGTGCAGCTCAGCTGGCAATTGTCAAGCAGATGAGCAGACAGTAATGACGCAGCTCAGCAGGCCCTGATCACGTGACTGAGCATGCACTGTTGATGTGGCTGATCATACACTGATCACGTGATTGATCATGCCCTGATCACTTGGATATCATGCACTGATCACCTGGCTGATCATACACTGTTCACGTGTCTGATCATGCACTGATCTCCTGGCTGATCATACACTGCTCACGTAACTGATCATGCACTGATCACGTGGCTATCATGCACTGATCACGTGGCTGAACATGCACTGTTCACGTGGCTGATCACACACCTGTCACGTGACTGATCATGCACTGATCACGTGGCACTCATGCACTGTTCACGTGGCTGATCACACACCTGTCACGTGACTGATCATGCACACATCACGTGGCTATCATGCACTGCTCACGTGGCTGGTCATGCAATGATTACGTAGCTACCATATACTGGTCACGTGAATGATCCTGCACAGATCAGGTAAATGATCATGCACTGTTCACGTGACTGATCATGTACTGACCACGTGACTGATCATGCCCTGATCACGTGGCTATCATGCACTGCTCACGTGGCTGATCATGCAATGATCAGGAAGCAACCATGTACTGGTCACGTGACTGGTCATGCACTGATCACGTAATTGATCCTGCACTGATCACGTGGCTCATCATGCACTGATCATGTGACTCTTCACGCACTGATCACTTGACTGATCATGCACTGATCACGTGGCTAACATGCACTGCTCACGTGGCTGCTCATGAAAAGTTCATGTAGCATCCATGTACTGGTCACGTGACTGATCATAAACTGATCACGTAATTGATTCTACACTGATCACGTGGCTCAGCATGCACTGATCACGTGACTGTTCATGCACTGATCACTTGACTGATCATGCACTGATCACGTGGCTGATCATGCACTGATCACGTGGCTGATCATACATTGATCAAGTGACTGATCATGCACTGATCACGTGGCTACATGCACTGATCTCTTGGCTGGTCATACACTGATCACGTGCCTGGTCATGCACAGATTACATGACTGATCATGCACTGATCACGAGACTGATCATGCAATGATCACGTAGCTACCATGTACTGGTAACGGGACTGATCATGCACTGATCACGTAATTGATCCTGCACTGATCACGTGGCTCATCATGCAGTGATCACGTGACTGTTCATGCACTGATCACTTGACAGATCATGCACTGATCACGTGGCTGATCATGCACTGATCACGTGGCTGATCATACACTGATCAACTGACTGATCATGCACTGATCACGTGGCTACATGCACTGATCTCTTGGCTGGTCATACACTGATCACGTGCCTGGTCATGCACAGATTACATGACTGATCATGCACTGATCACGAGACTGATCATGCAATGATCACGTAGCTACCATGTACTGGTAACGTGACTGATCATGCACTGATCATGTAATTGATCCTGCACTGATCACGTGGCTCATCATGCGCTGATCACCTGACTGTTCATGCACTGATCACTTGACTGATCATGCACTGATCACGTGGCTATTCATGCACTGATCACGTGGCTGATCATACACCGATCAAGTGACTGATCATGCACTGATCACGTGGCTACATGCACTGATCTCTTGGCTGGTCATACACTGATCACGTGCCTGGTCATGCACAGATTACATGACTGATCATGCACTGATCACGTAATTGATCATGCGCTGATCTCGTGGCTATCATGCACAGCCCACGTGGCTGATCATGTAAGGATCACGTAGCTACCATGTACTCGTCACGTGACTGATCATGCACTGATCACATAATTGATCATGCACTGATCACGTGACGGATCATGCACTGATCACGTGCCTGATCATGCACTGGTTACGTGGCTATCATGCACTGATCACTTGGATGGTCCTACACTGATCACGTGCCTGGTCCTGCACAGATTACGTGACTGATCATGTACTGATCACGTGACTGATCATGCACTGATCTCATGGCTATCATGCACAGCTCACGTGACTGTTCATACAATGATCACGTAGCTACCATGTACTGGTCACGTGACTGATCATGCACTGATCACATAATTGATCATGCACTGGTCATGTGGCTGATCATGCACTGATCACGTGGCTGATCATACACTGATCAAGTGACTGACCATGCACTGATCACGTGACTGATTATGCACTGATCACGTGGCTATAATGCACTACTCAGGTGCCTGATCATGCAATGATCATGTAGCTACCATGTACTGGTCACGTGACTGATCATGCACTGATCACGTGACTGATCATGCACTGATCACGTGACTGATCATGCACTGATCTCGTGGCTATCATGCACGGCTCATGTGGCTGATCATGCAAATATCACGTAGGTACCGTGTACTGGTCATGTGACTGATCATGCAATAATCATACAATTGATCATGCACTGATCATGTGGCTGATCATGCACTGATCAAGTGGCTCATCATCCACTGATCACGTGACTGATCATGCACTGATCAGTTGGCTATCATGCACTGATTACTTGGCTGATCATACACTGATCACGTGACTGATCATGCACTGATCATCTGGCCCTCATGCACTCATTACCTGGCTATCGCGCACTGATCACGTGGTTGATCATACACTGATCACGGGACTGATCGTGCACTGATCACGTCTATATCATTCACTGATCACATGACTGCCCATGCACTGAACACGTGCATGATCATACACTGATCATGTGGCAGATCATGCAGTGTTCACGTGGCTATCCTGCACTGATCACGTGGATATCATGCCCTGATCATGTGGCTGATCACACACGTATCACGTGACTGATCATGCACTGATCATGTGGCTATCATGCACTTATCACGTGGCTGATCATGCAATGATCACGTAGCTAGCATGTACTGGTCACGTGACTGATCAAGCACTGATCACGTGACTGATCATGCACTGATCACGTGGCTGATCATGCACTGATCACGTGGCTAATCATACACTGTTCACATGTCTGAGCATGCACTGATCACGTGGCTGATCATACACTGCTCACGTAACTGATCATGCACTGATCACCTGGCTGATCATGCAATGATCACCTAGCTACCATGTACTGGTCCCGTGAGTGATCATGCACTGATCACGTAATTGATCATGCACTGATCACGTGGCTGATCATGCACTGAACACGTGACTGATCATGCACTGATCACGTGACTGATCATGCACTGCTCACGTGGCTATCATGCACTGCTCACGTGGCTGATCATGCAGTGATCACGCAGCCACCATGTACTGGTCACATGACTGATCATGCGCTGATCACGTGACTGATCATGCACTGTTCACGTAACTGATCATGCACTGATCACGTGTATATCATGCACTGATCACGTGGCTGAACATTCACTGTTAACGTGGCTTACCACACACCTGTCACGTGACTGATCATGCACTGATCACGTGGCACTCATGCACTGATCACGTGGCTGATCATAGTCTGCTCACGTAACTGATCATGCACACATCACGTGGCTATCATGCCCTTCTCACCTGGCTGGTCATGCAATGTTCACGTAGCTACCATATACTGGTCACGTGACTGATCATGCTCAGATCACGTAAATGATCATGCACTGTTCAGTTCACTGATCAAGTACTGATCACGTGACTGATCATGCACTGATCACGTGGCTATCATGCACTGCTCACGTGGCTGATCATGCAATGATCACGTAGCAACCATGTACTGGTCAAGTGACTGATCATGCACTGATCACGTAATTAATCCTGCACTGATCACCTGACTCATCATGCACTGATCACGGGGCTGATCACACACGTATCACGTGACTGATCATGCACTGATCGCGTGGCTATCATGCACTAATCACGTGGCTATCATTCACTGATCACGTGGATATCATGCACTGATCATGTGGCTGATCACACATGTATCACATGACTGATCATGCACTGATCACGTGGCTATCATGCACTGATCACGTGGCTGATCATGCAATGATCACGTAGCTACCATGTACTGGTCACGTGACTGATCATGCACTGATCACGTAATTGATCATGCACTGATCACGTGGCTGATCATTCACTGAACACGTGAATAATCATGCACTGATCACGTGACTGAACATGCACTGATCATGTGGCAGATCATGCAGTGATCACGTGAACGATCATGCACTGATCACGTGGCTGATCATGCACTGATCACGTGGCTATCATGGACTGATCACTTGGCTGGTCATACACTGATCACGCAGCTACCATGTACTGGTCACGTGACTGATCATGTACTGATAACGTAATTGATCATGCACTGATCATGTGGCAGATCATGCACTGATCACGTGACTGATCATGCACTGATCTCGTGGCTGATCATGCACTGATCACGTGTCTAATCATACACTGTTCACGTGTCTGAGCATGCACTGACCACGTGGCTGATCATACACTGCTCACGTAACTGATCATGCACTGATCACGTAATTGATCATGCACTGATCACGTGGCTGATCATGCAATGATCACATAGCTACCATGTAGTGGTCCCGTGGGTGATCATGCACTGATCAGGTAATTGATCATGCACTGATCACGTGGCTCATCACGCACTGATTATGCAGTGATCACGTGGCTATCATGCACAGATAACATGGCTGATTATGCAATGATCACGTAGCTACCATATACTGGTCACGTGACTGATCATGCACTGATCACGTGGCTGATCATGCACTGATCACGTGACTGATCATGCACTGTTCACGAGACTCATCATGCACTGATCACGTGGATATCATGCACTGATCACGTGTTTGATCATACACTGTTCACGTGTCTGACCATGCACTGCTCACGTGGCTGATCATACACTGCTCACGTAACTGATCATGCACTGATCACGTGGATATCATGCACTGATCACGTGGCTGAACATGCACTGTACACGTGGCTTACCACACACCTGTCACGTGACTAATCATGCACTGATCACTTGGCACTCATGCACTAATCACGTGGCTGATCATACTCTGCTCACGTAACTGATCATGCACACATCACGTGGCTATCATGCACTTCTCACCTGGCTGGTCATGCAATGTTCATGTAGCTACCATATACTGGTCACGTGACTGATCATGCTCAGATCACGTAAATGAACATGCACTGTTCAGTTGACTGATCATGTACTGATCACGTGACTGATCATGCACTGATCACGTGGCTATCATGCACTGCTCACGTGGCTGATCATGCAAGGATCACGTAGCACCCATGTACTGGTCACGTGACTGATCATGCACTGATCACGTAATTAATCCTGCACTGATCACCTGACTCATCATGCACTGATCACGTGGCTATCATGCACTAATCACGTGGCTATCATTCACTGATCACGTGGATATCATGCACTGATCACGTGGCTGATCACACACGTATCACATGACTGATCATGCACTGATCATGTGGCTATCATGCACTGCTAACTTGGCTGATCATGCAATGATCACGCAGCTACCATGTACTGGTCACGTGACTGATCATGCACTGATGACGTAATTGATCATGCACTGATCATGTGGCTGATCATGCACTGATCACGTGACTGATCATGCACTGATCACGTGACTGATCATGCACTGATCACGTGGCTATCATGCACTGATCACTTGGCTGGTCATACACTGATCACGCAGCTACCATGTACTGGTCACGTCACTGATCATGCACTGATGAGTTAACTGATCATGCACTGATCATGTGGCTGATCATGCACTGATCACGTGACTGATCATGCACTGATCACGTGGCTGATCATGCACTGATCACGTGGCTATCATGCACTTATCACATGGCTGTTCATACACTGATCATATAGATATCATGTACCGGTCACGTGAATGATCATACACCCATCAGGTGACTGATCATTCACTGATCACGTGGCTATCATGCACTGACCACGAGACTGAAAATGCACTGCTCACATCTAATAATGCACTGATCACATGACTGCCCAGGCACTGATCATGTGGATGATCATACACTAATCATGTGACAGATCATGCACTGATCACGTGGCTGATCGTGCACGGATACCGTGACTGAGCATGGACTGATCACATGACTATCATGTAGTGATCACGTGACTTAATGGCGCTGATCATGTGACTGATCATGCGCTGATCATGTTTGCTATCATACACTGATCATGTGCCTCTGGAGGCAATAAACAAAGAGCTGAGTAGGCACGAATCAAACAGTCAGCAGGCAATAATCATGGAACTCAGCTGTGAGGAATCATGCTGCTCAGCTGGCAATAATCAAGCAGCTGAGCAGGCAGGAATTACGCAGCACAGCTGGCAATTGTCACTCACATGACAGGCAGGAATTGTGCAGCTCAGCTGGCAATTCTCAAGCAGATTAGCAGACAGTAATCATGCAGCTCAGCAGGCTCTGATCACGTGACTGAGCATGCACTGTTCACATGGCTGATCATACACTGATCACGTGGCTGATCATACACCTGTCACGTGGCTGATCATGCAATGATCATGTAGCTACCATGTACCGGTCACGTGACTTATCATACACCCATCAGGTGACTGATCATGTACTGATCACGTGGCTATCATGCACTGTTCACGTGGCTAATCATACACTGATCACGTGATTGATAATGCACTGAACACTTGGATATCATGCACTGATCACGTGGCTGATCATACACTGTTCACGTGTTTGATCAAGCACTGTTCACGTAACTGATCATGCACTAATCACGTGGCTATCATGCACTGATCACGTGGCTGAACATGCACTGTACACATGGCTGATCACACACCTGTCACGTGGCTGATCATGCAATGATCATGTAGCAACCATGTACTGATCATGTGACTGATCATGCACTCATCCCGTAATTGATCATGCACTGCTCACGTGGCTATAATGCACTGATCACGTGGCGGATCATACATTGTTCACGTGCCTGTACATGCACAGATCACGTGACTAATCATGAACTGTTCACGTGGCTGTAATTCAATGATCACGTGGATATCATGCACTGATTATGTGACTGTCATGCACGGATCACGTGACTAATCATGAACTAATCACGTAGGTAGCATGCACTGATCACGTGGCTGATCATACACTGCTCACGTGTATGATCATGCACTGAGCACGTGGCTGAACATACACTGCTCATGTAGCTGATCATGCACTGATCACATGTCTATCATGCAGTGCTCACGTGGCTGATCCTGCAATGATCACGTAGCTAACATGTACGGGTCACGAAACTGATCATGCAATGGTAACGTAATTGATCATGCACTGATCACGTGACTGGTCATGCACTGATCACGTGGCTATCATGCACTGCTCACGTGGCTGATCATGCAATGATCACGCAGCTACCATGTACTGGTCACATGACTGATCATGCACTGATCACGTAATTGATCATGCACTGATCACCTGGCTTATCATGCCTTGATCATGTGACTGATCATGTGCTGATCATGTTTGGTGTCATACACTGATCATGTGCCTCTGGAGGCAATGAACAAAGAGCTGAGTAGGCAGGAATCAGTCAGCAGGCTATAATCATGGAACGCAGCTCTGAGAAATCATGCTGCTCAGCTGGCAATAATCAAGTAGATGAGCAGGCAGGAATTACGCAGCACAGGTAGCAATTGGCAAGGAGATGACAGGCAGGAATCGTGCAGCTCAGCTGGCAATTGTCAAGCAGATGAGCAGACAGGAATCATGCAGCTCATCAGTCCCTGGTCCCGTGACTCAGCAGGCACTGTTCACGTGGCTGATCACACACCTATCACGTGACTGATCATGCACTGATCATGTGGCTCTCATGCACTGATCACGTGATTGTGTATGCACTGATCACGTAATTTTATGCACTGATCACGTGGCTATCATGCACTGATGACGTGGCTGACCATGCACTGATCATGTGACTGATCATGCACTGATCACGTAGCTACCTTGCACTGATCCCTTGGCTGATCATACACTCATCACGGGACTGATAATGAACTGATCACGGCGATATCATGCATTGATTACATGACTCCACATGCACTGATCACGTGGATGATCATACACTGATCACGTGACTGATCATGCACTGATCATTCTGGCTATCATTCGCAATCAGTGCTGATCAGTCACGTGATACGTGTGTGATCAGCCCGTGATCAGTGCATGATGAGTCAGGTGATCAGTGCAGGATTAATTACGTGATCAGTGCATGATTCAGTCACTTGACCAGTACATGGTTGCTACGTGATCATTGCATGATCAGCCACGTGAGCAGTGCATGATAGCCACGTGATCAGTGCATGATCAGTCACGTGATCAGTACTTGATCAGTGAACTGAACAGTGCATGATCATTTACGTGATCTGAGCATTGATCAGTCACGTGACCAGTATATGGTAGCTAGTGACATGCATGACCAGCCAGGTGAGAAGGGATGATAGCACGTGATGTGTGCATGATCGTTACGTGAGCAGAGTATGATCAGCCACGTGATCAGTGCATGAGTGCCACGTGATCAGTGCATGATCAGTCACGTGACAGGTGTGTGGTAAGCCACGTTAACAGTGAATGTTCAGCCACGTGATCAGTGCATGATATAACACGTGATCAGTGCATGATCAGTTACGTGAACAGTGCATGATCAGTCACGTGATCAGCGCATGATCAGTCATGTGACCAGTACATGGTGGCTGCGTGATCACTGCATGATCAGCCACGTGAGCAGTGCATGATAGCCACGTGAGCAGTGCATGATCAGTCACGTGATCAGTGCATGATCAGTCACGTGTTCAGTGCATGATCAGCCACGTGATCAGTGCATGATCAATTACGTGATCAGTGCATGATCACTCACGGGACCAGTACATGGTAGCTAGGTGATCATTGCATGATCAGCCAGGTGATCAGTGCATGATCAGTTACGTGAGCAGAGTATGATCAGCCACGTGATCAGTGCATGAGTGCCACGTGATCAGTGCATGATCAGTCACGTGACAGGTGTGTGGTAAGCCACGTTAACAGTGAATGTTCAGCCAGTGATCAGTGCATGATATACACGTGATCAGTGCATGATCAGTTACGTGAACAGTGCATGATCAGTCACGTGATCAGCGCATGATCAGTCATGTGACCAGTACATGGTAGCTGCGTGATCATTGCATGATCAGCCACGTGAGCAGTGCATACAATTACGTGATCAGTGCATGATAGCCACGTGATCAGTGTATATAGCCACGTGATCAGTGCATGATCAGTCACGTGATACGTGTGTGATCAGCCACGTGGTCAGTGCATATATCCAGGTGATAGTGCATGATAGCCAGTGATCACTTCATGAGTAGTCACGTCATCTGTGCATGATCAGTCACGTGATCAGTGTATGATCAGCCACGAACAGTGCATGATAGCCACGTGATCAGTGCATGATCAGCCAGTGATCAGTGCATGGTCAATCACGTCATCAGTGGTATGAACAGCCACTGGAACAGTGCATGCCTCAGTCACGTGATCAGGGCCTGCTGAGCTGCGTGATTACTGTTGCTTCATCTGGCTTGACAATTGCCAGCTGAGCTGCACGTCCTGCCTGTCATCTGCTTGACAATTGCCAGCTGTGCTGGCGTATCCTGCCTGCTCAGTGCTTGATTATTGCCAGCTGAGCAGCCTGATTCCTCACAGCTGAGTTCCATGATTATTTGCCTGCTGAGTGTTTGATTCGTGCCTCCTCAGCTCTTTGTTTATTGCCCTCAGAGGCACATTATCAGTGTATGATAGCAAACATGATCAGCGCATGATCAGTCACATGATCAGCGCCATTAAGTCACGTGATCACTACATGATAGTCATGTGATCAGTCCATGCTCAGTCAAGGTATCAGTGCATGATCAGCCACGTGACCGGTGCATGATAGCCAGTGATCATTGCATGATAGCCACGTGATCAGTGCATGATCAGTCACGTGATCAGTGCATGACCAGTCACATGATCAGTGTATGATCAGCCACGTGATCAGTGCATGATCAGCCACATGATCAGTGCATGATCAATTAAGTGATGTGTGCATGATCAGTCACGTGACCAGGACATGGTAGCCA
This sequence comes from Bos taurus, assembly GCF_002263795.3. Lineage (NCBI taxonomy): Eukaryota > Metazoa > Chordata > Mammalia > Artiodactyla > Bovidae > Bos > Bos taurus. The sequence goes on along the minus strand of NW_020191636.1, from coordinate 491 downwards.
CGTGATCATTGTATGATCAGCCACGTGAGCCGTGCATGATAGCCACGAGATCAGTGCATGATCAGTCACGTGATCAGTGCATGATCAGTCACGTGAACAGTGCATGGTAAGTCACCTGATCAGTGCATGATCAATTACGTGATCAGTGCATGATCACTCATGTGACCAGTACATGGTAGCTACGTGATCATTGCATGATCAGCAACATCAGCAGTGCATGATAGCCACGTGATCATTGCATGAGCAGTTTTGGGACAGAGTATGATCAGCCACTTGATCAGTGCATGATAGCCACTTGATCAGTGCATGATCATTCACGTGATCACTGCATGATCTATCACATGATCACTGTATGATCATCCACGTGATCAGTGCATGGGCAATCATGTGATCAGTGCATGATATAGACTTGATCAGTTCATGATCAGACTCGTGATCAGTTGTATGATCAACAGTGATAACTGGACGATAGCCAGGTATGAGTGCATGAT